>NW_015167544.1:232639-311060 GCF_001447785.1 Gekko japonicus
ATATATATGTATGTATGTATGTATGTATGTATGTATGACATTTCAAGGCCTCCATCTCTGCTTTAGTTGGTTTTCCACTAGAGCTTTCTTCCCACCACGAGTACAAAATCTCTGGACCTCTACTCTTCAAGTTTTTTTCCTGTCCCTTATTTTTTATTTCCCTTCCAAATTTAATCTCCCATGTTCTTCTACTCATTCCCCACTCTTTCAGAGCTCTCTCAGCCCAAAAAATAAATGTCTTGCTGGCTAGCATGATGCTAATGAGCTAGAACTTAAGGCTGCCAGGCAATCTTCAGAGCTCCTACCTATACTATACACAATGCTAGGTAAGAATTAATTAATTCCCCATTCCTTAACTCTTTCATTTCCTCTTCTGGACTGCTCTGCCCTGCTACCAGCCAGTCTTTCCCACTGCATTCCCCTCTTGGTCTGCAACCCCTTCCTTCATACCTAAAATTCCTTTTCCGTTTTACATCTTCTGACCCCTTCAGGGCAGCCTCTCACCTATCTGTTTGCTCTGGTCTACCCATATGCAAGGACACGTTTAAAAGTATGCACCTGTAAACTAGGCACAAAGTGGATAGTTTTATTAGATTGTCATATATAGACTGCCATGGTACTCTTGAAAATTAAACAGTTTAGACTGGCTGTCTTGTGCTCTCAACTTGATTCCCCATTTTCTTTTCTGTATTTTCAATAGTGCAATAAAATTATTTGCTGATTACGTTCTTGTCTCCCTTCCATTCTGCTCTTCTCAAACATTTAGTGTGCCAAGCTGGAACCCAGTGTATATAACAAACTAAAGGATCCTGGTTTTGCCCCAGAACACATGTTCTCACATGTTGGGGACACTCTTCATGTGACAGGCCTGACACAGGGAATTATTTGGGTAGTACGCTGCACAACTAGGACTTCCTATGTACAGAGTGGCATCTCATTTCAAAAGGGTGGGCAAAACTCCCTGTGGAAATCTGTTTGTGCCAGTGACCACATTCAAGGCTCAAATACACTTAACTCACAGAAGCATGCTCTCTCATTTACTGGGGGAAGGGGAAGGAAAGAGTTTTCTGGCATAAATAAAATCTGCTTGAGCCATCCTCACATAACCTACTTTATATGCATAGCTCTTTCCCTGACACTGTGTGTGGAGCAGTCAGCCATGTAGGTGGGTGACTTCCTAAAGCCTTAAACCACATTCTGACAGCAGGATAAAGTGAAGACTTTTGAAAGGGGGGGGGTGTGAATTGGGGGAGCCTTCCCACTTAGACTTTTGTGCAAGACATTGGGGGGTTTTCTGAAGCAGAAGCAAAACAGCAGTTTCACAAAGCAGGTCATCTCCCTCTTCCTTCTCACCCCCTCAAGCCTTGGCAGCATGTAAGATATACATAACTGTGATAATTACTTTATGTAAAAAGCTGCAGCACACTTCTGAAACAACAGGATAAGCCACCGCCTACAATTTCTGAAGTCTGCTTTTATTAGAAAAGAAATACCATTTGCTTGACAGTTACTTAAATAAAGAGTCCATAGTGAACATTTTACTAAATGCTAACATACTGCTCTCTCATTTTAGTGTCGTATTACTTCGAAACAGCAGCTAAAATTTGATTCTTTTTCTACAAAGATTCTCTGGATAGAACTTCCAGGTGCCTTCTATTATAATCTAAGTACTTCTTGCTTTCCTGCATTATTCATTAATATAGCACCAGGCATATGAATGGCATGACATAAAGATACGTAATCCTAGAAGGTTCACAACAGATGCAAGACTACCCAAGAATGACTCACAACCAGTGTTCGGCTGCACTCATGGTTTGGTCCATTAGTGTAATGGGGGACATGCAAGACAAGAAATTCAGTTGCAACATGGAGCTAAACATGTGCTTATGCTCACCCCCACATTTCTCATGAAACTAAATGCTGTTTTTTCAACCCACAGGAGTTTCTGAAGACCAAGCCATCAGAAATCGGGGCACAGAAAAGAGAAAGAAAAATAATAATGAAAACCCAGTTTCCAAAAACATTATTCTGAAACTTATTAAGGATTGCAATAAGTTATTTGTTCCTGCAACTTTTTATGGTGTTGTTTCAATATTAGAGGTTTCAGTCTTAACTCAGATTGCTCACTATTCCTATTCATTTTTGTGAAAACAAAGCTTCAACTATATCAGTGATAGAGGTGGGGGAAGAGATTAATATATGTTCAAGCCCATTTCTGGCCTCCAGACTAGAAACGTAGTACATGATTTTATAGAGAAAAAATTCTTTTTAACATAAATCATCAACTAAAACTGGCAAAGATGTCTGCAGTAGGGATGGCCACGAATCGAGAAAATGGAGGTTTGTGAGGTCTCATGAACCATGAACCTCCACAAACCTTCCTGTGTAATGAAGCAGTTTGTGGTTCAGGAGGTTCAGGAGAAGATCTAAGATCTTCCCTCCCTCCTTTCTGCAGGCAGCAGCTCCCCAAGGCCAGCAGAACAGAAGTGGGGGGGAGATCTTGTAAAAGCCATTTAAATGGACTGTTCCCTTTAAATGGCTTTTGCAAGCCATTTCAGCAATCCCTGTTGCTTCCCCCGCTTCCAAGTGGGGGGACTGAAAAGGATAATTGAAATGGCTTGCATCTATTTCAGCTAAATGGATGCATGCCATTTCAGCAATCCCTCTTGTTCCCCCCACTTTCCAACATGAACCTCCAAAATCACGCGGAGGGTCATGGGAGGGTCATGGATAGGGATGGGCATGAACCTTCAATTTGCAAACCACAAGCCAGCAATGTTCACCATGAAATTAGGTTCATGATGAGCTTTGTGCCCACCCCTAGTCTATAATACAGCTTTGATATTTTATGCCAATAAAGGTATTGTATTTGTATTTGTATAATACAGCTTACTGCACTCATTCTACACCATGGGACAATTGTAAGAACACCTCCCCCACCGCCACCGCTGTGTTACTGCAACTGCTAATTGCTGCTATCAGCCATACTACTACCACATTCCCAGGTGGGCACATTTAACAGAAAAAGTTACCAAAAAAAAAAAGAGGCAGCTGCACTTTTCCCCTCAAAGTCCATGCAGGAAGAATGCTAAGACAGTTGCAAATTAGGAACAGAAATTGTGACAAATCACAAGACACTTACGATCAAGTCCGTTGATGTATCTCATTGTAATTTCACAGTGCCCCCAAACTGCACTGACTACAGGGTACAGTTTTTTCCCTTTTAGTCCCCTGAAGGCAACTCCAAGGTACTGTCCATCTACAATGAAGCTAAGTGTCCCTTCATCCATATCCAAAACTACCAGTAAGGAGTCTGGTAGTACAAAAGACTCATCTGGTTCCAAAAATACAGGATACGTCACCCCAGGCTGATTTTTACAGTTATGATAAAGTTTGTTGCGTCCGAGGTCCCAGCCCCATGATTCACTATTACTTCCAACCAATGACGTATATCCTACAGAATGCAAGGGAGCTTCTGCTGTCGACACTCCAACCACAGCATGTGTCCCCCGTTGTCTGGTAGGCCAGTGAATCTGCCAGACATGTAGGCCCCTCGTATAGCCAACTTTGCCCCGGATGCAGTCCGTGCTTTGGGCAACGGGATGTCTATGAAATGTCAGTTTGTCGTCTTCCTTCACAAATATATTTAAGGATCGATCTTCATTGTTCCAAGCGTGTTTATACTGAACCTCCAAATGGGCTGGGGGCATATCCAGCAACATATCCAGACGTGCAGGCTTGCAGAAATCCGGACCCCTCAGTTCTCGTTTGACAGGTCTGTAAGGGGGCTCCCTCACATCAACAGACTTTATGCTCCCTGAGATTTTTTGGCCCATTGCTTGGCTACAGAACACCTGGCTGCAGGAAACGAAAGGTGGATCTGGGCCCAGTGTTAACTCATGAAAGCACTTTCAACTGAGCCAACGGCTGGGTCTGCAGACTGGACTTACTTCTTCGTGGATCCTCTTAAAGCCACCGTTTTCTGAAAATACCCTCCTGAAATAAAGCAGAAAACCTCCAATTAAAAAGTAGCCAACTTATAACCCACATGTGTATTCTTGAAGAATTTTTCTGATCTGTGCCAAGTTATTTTAAATCAAGATCCTATAATTCTCTTCTTTGTGGCCTTTGTACTACAGTGTTCACTAGTCAAACTGTCAGTTGGATATATGGAGCTCACAGTGTTCAGAGTACAGACAGCAATTTCCTTCTTTTCATAATAGACACAGACATTCCACTCCTTTTGCCCTTCCACCCAGATAGTCTAAAGGCAGTCATTGCACAGAGTTTTTCCTCCATTATCAGGTATGCCTACAGTTGTACACATTTTGACTCACAGTTCGTTTTTTAAACTGCCTCGAAAAAAATCACTTTTTTCTAGCATTTTCTTTCTGAATATGCTTTTCCAATCCAAGAATGTCCTGTAAGAGAAGCTCGACTAGCATGGCTGGAATGAATGGCCTGATGATAGCAAACAGCTGTGAAATGTGATACTTCACCTTTAAACAGCACCATACCCCTTAAATAAATAGTACACGGCAAAACTCATTTTATTATTCATGATGGGCTTGTGGGAAGGAGTAGACAGAAACATAAGCATTCCTAAGAGGGGTCCTTTGACCAGCCAAACCTGTGAAGTGTTTGGTTTAAAATATAAAGTGTTAAGTGGTGATGCTGAACTACTCGAGGTAGGATACTGTCCATTATTTATTTACTTTTACTACTTACCATGCCAGAAACCAAGGGTTTTGACATAAGGCAATTTCCTTCCAATGTATTTTTCAGGGGTGCATAATACATGAACTGGAATAAGGTACTTCTCCTAAAAGTAGTGAACTGTGTGTATCATAAACCAGAGACTTGCACATTTGGGCATCTTTGCACACAAACATTTTCACATATCAGTATTATTTTGAAAATTAAGCTATGCTGCCAAGGGGGGGATGTATCCTTGGGATTCCTCCAAGTTACTTTCAGCAGGTAGATGTTGCAAATGTGGACACCTTACATGGAGGACTCAGTCAAAAGAACAACTTGCACAGCTGTTGGATCCCCAAGCATCGAGAATAAATCCACGTTTTAAGAAAAGCAAAATTTATTTCAAAGCGTTGACGACATACTCAAACACGTTCTTTGTTAGAACTGGGGATACACAGTTAGATCAAGCATAATAAAGGAACTTCAAAGAGATACAGGTCCAATGAATAACTTTCCCGCTGGCGGGCTAATGGAACGGTTGCGCGCCCAGTCCATGGGAACCAGGCAGGATATTAGACATAACACAGGTGCAGTAGTCATGGGAAAAGCAATAGCCAAGCATTACAGCATCTTCTCCCCCACACAACCTCCAGCAGTTATCTTTTGCATTCCAACGCAGGAGCAGGATGATAGAAACCAAGAGGGGCCCGAATATCCCCTTCTTCCACCCATTCGCGGTGCTGGGGACCGAAATCAACCCATTCGATAAGGTACCAGAGTTTACCACGTTTCACTTTACAATCCAGGATATCAGCGATCTCAAAATGTTCATCCCCTTCCAAAATGACAGGTGGAGGAGGAGTAGTTACAGGTCTCCATGGAGACGGGCCAGGATCCTTCTTTAACAGGCTCATGTGAAATACAGAATGCAAGGCACGTAAATTCTTAGGCAAAACAACATCAACTGCCACATCATTTATGACTTTGCGCACTTTGAAAGGGCCTATGAACTTCCATCCCAATTTCCTGCTAGGCCGCAGCATCTTAATGTTCTTGGTTGAGACATACACAAGATCCCCAGGTTTCAGATCAAACCCCACCACCCTACCCTTGTCTGCCTGGGTCTTGTAAGCAGCCTTGGCTGCGTCAAGTGTTTGGCATAACAGAGGCCATGCTTTTTGCAAGGACATACACCAGGTATCAGCATCCCCCACAGGACGTTGGCCCATCCCCTCCAAGAAAGGGAGGGGGGGGCTGTCGTAACCAGAGACAGCTTTATACGGAGACATGCCTGTGGAGCTATGGACAGTATTATTATAACAATATTCAGCAAGAGGCAATAAGTCACACCAATCATTCTGTTGATAATTAGTAAAACAACGCAAATATTGTTCCAGGGTCTGATTAACTCGTTCCGTTTGTCCGTCAGTCTCGGGATGATACGCGCTGCTGAGTCCTTGTTCCACCCCTAAAATGGAAAGAAGTTCCCTCCAAAATTTAGAAACAAATTGGGTCCCCCTGTCAGAAATTAACTTAGTAGGTAATTGATGAATTTTCACCACGTGAGACATAAACGATTTCGCCAACCTTTGAGCTGTAGGCAAGGAAGGAAAAGGTACAAAATGAGCTTGTTTAGAAAACAAATCAACAACCACCCAAATGATAGTGTTCCCTTTGCTCGCAGGGAGGTCAGTAATAAAATCCATGGATACCACTTCCCATGGTCTCGATGGAGTAGGGAGTGGCTGTAGAAGACCAGGAGGCTTGCCCAATCTGGGTTTAGTCAAGGCACATGTTTGGCAGGACCGAACAAACATCAAGAGGTCTTTGCGCATATGTGGCCACCAGAACTGTCTGCGGATGAGTTGTAGAGATTTAACAAAACTCCAATGCCCTGCCAGTTTCGAACCATGAGCAGACTCCATCACCTCCCTCCTCATTGAAATAGGCACATACAGTTTGTCTCCAGAATAAATCAGACCATCAGGGCTACGGACACAATCAGGCAACGTTGTCAGGGAGGCATCATCCTCAACAGTCAAAGCAGACAGATATTTTTGGACCCAGGCCCCCCCCCCCACAGGGAAAAGGGAAGGCGTAGTCTCATCAGAGTGTGGAATTGCCCGCGCTTGCGCCCTGGTGACCACGGCCCCCCCCAGATGGGAGGGGGAAAAGACAGAGTCCATGATGATCTCACGCTGACTGTCATGTTGTGGGAGGCGTGAAAGCGCGTCAGCCAGGGAATTCGCCGCCCCAGGGAAATGACGAAGAGTGAATCGAAACTTAGCAAAGAAGTCCGCCCAACGAAGTTGCTTAGCGTTGAGAGAACGGGGGGATTTCAGCATCTCCAAATTCTTATGGTCAGTCCAGACTTCAAATGGCAGTTGCGCCCCCTCCAACCACTGCCTCCACGTGGAGAGAGCCAGCCGGATTGCTGACGCCTCCTTTTCCCAAATCCCCCAGTTTCGTTCAGCGTCAGAAAACTTTTTAGACACAAATGCGAGGGGATGTAAACGACCATCCTCCCCCTCCTGCAAAATCGCGGCCCCCATTGCCACATCCGAGGCATCAGTTTGGACAATGAATTTCTTAGTTTCATCAGGGCGCGCCAGCACTGGCTCAGAGGTGAACATCAGTTTAAGTTTCTCAAAAGCCTCTGCGCAAGCAGGGGACCATTTAAGCGGGGCGCCTGGTTTCGTAGCATCAAACCCCTTTCCCTTGGTTTTGAGCAAATCAGTCAGGGGAAGGGCAATTTGAGCGAAATTCTGGATGAAATTTCTGTAAAAATTGGCAAATCCGAGGAACATTTGCAATTGTTTGCGGGTCCTGGGGGGCTCCCAGTCAAGTACAGCTTGAATTTTAGCAGGGTCCATTTCAACCGTCCCCCCAGAGATGCGATAGCCCAAAAAGTCAATGCATGTCTTGTGGAATTCACATTTTGACAGCTTTGCAAACAAGTGGTGTTCATAAAGTCGTTTAAGGACCTTGCGCACCAATTTAATATGCGACGGGAGGTCCTGAGAGTACAGCAACACATCATCAAGGTAAAGGACCACTCCCTTGAATAGAAACTCATGTAGGACCTCATTGATAAGGTTCATGAAGACCCCCGGAGCCCCTTGAAGGCCGAAGGGCATAACGAGGTACTCAAACTGCCCCAAAGGGGTATTAAATGCAGTCTTGCTTTCATCCCCCTCCCGGATGCGCACACGGAAATATGCATCCCGGAGGTCAAGTTTCGAGAAGATTTTGCCCTTGGTGGCCTCAGCTACCAAGTCCTTGATTAGCGGGAGGGGGTAAGCATTGGATAAAGAAACAGCATTCAGACCCCTATAATCAGTGCACAATCTGAGCCCCCCGTCTTTCTTCTTTCGGAAAAGTACAGGCGCGGCGAAAGGGGAGGAAGCCGGGCGAATGAAACCTCGGGCTAGGTTTTTATCAATAAAGTTCCGCAGTTCAACTTTCTCAGCCGGCCCCATCGCATAAATTTTACCTTTGGGCAATTTACAGTCAGGCAAAAGTTCAATAGCACAGTCAGTCGAGCGATGGGGGGGCAATTCGTTAGCTTCCTCTTCGCCAAACACTTTCGCCAAGTCTCTATACTCTCGAGGCAAAGAAGCTAACTCTTCCGGTTGCAAAGTGCCGCAGGGGAACTGCGCGGTCGGCTGGTCCCCCCACGAGTCCACCCAGCAGTGATTTACACACTTAGCCGACACAAACTTGACAACCCCTTCTTCCCACAAGATGTAAGGGTCATGGGTAAACAACCAGGGACTCCCCAGAACTAAGTCGAATTGCGATTTAGGGGTGACAATGAAGGATCTGGATTCCCAATGATCGCCCGCCCCCAGCCGCAAAGCCATAGTCTCGTGCGTACAAGGTTCCATGGGTGCCCCATCCATCTGGGTAAAAATGATGGGAGACTTCAAGGGGGCTATCCCCGCTTCCAGTGCCAACAACACTCTAGGGCTGATGAGATCCCTCCCACACCCAGAATCAATCAACGCTCTCACCCTAACGTGGGTTCCCAGGAGCGGATTCATTAATGAGACAGTCACGAAAAATAGGGAAGGGGTTTCTCTCACCACCTTGGGCGCAGCATTAGAATGGCCTTGTCGTTTTGCGCCTCTCACAACAGGCCGTTGTCGTTTTCCGCCGTTTCAGGCACCACCTCTTCTTCTGACTCGGCAGCAGACGGATCGTTCCCCTCCGAGCCTTGGGCCGCCTGCAAAGCTTTGGAGAAACGCGGTTTAGCCATTCCCTTCTTCCCCGTCAGCGGTGTCTTCGGGCTTGGAGTAGGCGGCTGTACTTTACGGCTGCCACAATCCACAGCGAAGTGCCCCTTCTCCCCGCACTTGAGACAGAGCCCCATCTTCATACGTAGTTCTCGTGCTGATTCCGACAGGCGTTGAGGCTTGGGTTTGGAGGCACCGGCAGCGGCGGGTCTGTTGGTCGTAGCAGCCAGGTCGAGTTTGATGGTGGTGAGCCGGTCTTCCGCATTTTCAGCTTCCTGGGTCCAGGCCATTAGGGAGACAGGGTTGACAGTTTTCAGAACCGTTTCTCGGATATCTGCGTTGAGACCCAAGCGATACATCTCAGCTAATATATGGTCAGGGTAGTCTCGGAGCTTTGCGGCTTGCTTGTGGAATTCCAGAGTGTACTCGCGAACCGACTTCTTGTTCTGGCGATAGGTGCGGAGAAACGCTTTAGCCCTTTGACTCGCGTTGACATCTTCAAATCTCGCCCGCAGCGCCCACATGAATGCTCGCAAATTCAAAAGTTCCGGACCGCGGTCATTGTGCAGTCCAACATACCATGTGGCGGCGTCTCCTTTCAGTCTTGCCGAGATGACATCAATAAGACCAGCTTCATTTCGGAACAGGTGTCGACTTTCTTCTACGAATTTATGCACCCTCACCGTGAAGAAAGCGAGTTCATCTGGGTTGCCGTCGAAGGTAGCCTCCAGTAGATCCTTGGGTCTGGGCCGTGGAGGCCTTACCAACGGGCCCAGCTGAGCCGGAACTCCCCTGGGAGGGAAACCCGGCACAACCGGTGGCCCCGCTGGCATTGGCCTCAGTGGTGGCGGCAGACCCGGCACCGGCGGACCCCCCGGCATCGGCGGTTGCACAGGCACTTGCAGAGGCGGTCTCACTGGCGGCTGTACAGGTACCTGCTGCGCTGGAACTCCCGGTGCTTGCAGCGGTGGTCCCGTCAGCGGTTGAGCAGGCATCGGCGGCGCGGGAAGTCCCGGTGCAGGAGCAACTTGTTGCTGCGCGGCGTGTGCGTCAAGGAAATTAGCCATTCGAACGTCCATCATTCCCGGCAGACCTTCCATCACATCCTGGAATGCCCGCAACAAGTCTCTCACCGAGTCTTCCAGTTCTGCTAGTCGTTCCCCGGTGGTTTCTTCCGGGATGGGGTCCCGAGGGCGGTAGTCCGGGGGTGGGTCATAGTCCTCTTCCGTTGGGAAGACTCCGGTGCCCTCCTCATCTCCTGCGTGGCCCCGCGGTCCCGACGGCTCGAACATCCACTCCTCGAGGTCCCGCTCGGGGCTCCCCTTCTCCGAGGTAGCCCCCGGCTCCGGGAACAATCCCTTGTCAAATAGACTCTCACGTAATCCGCTCCCCCGACGGGAGTACACCTCACGGGTGCCCTGGGTGTTGTACATAGTCCAATCATCCTGCTGGTGAGTCTTCCGCGGACCCCATTGCGAAGGGGTCGGAGGCGGCCAAGACAGATGTGCAGGCAGGCGGGGAATCGCTCCCCCCACGGCACCCTCCAACGAGGCTGCAGTCGTGAACACCAAAGACGCGGAGGTTTGTGGGACCGATCCAGAGTCCCCCTCCGTGGTAGGTAGGTTTCCCTCAATTCCGCTCATGATCTCGCCAGATTCGGAACGATAGGAAAAAGAGAGTTCTAACAATATGTTGGATCCCCAAGCATCGAGAATAAATCCACGTTTTAAGAAAAGCAAAATTTATTTCAAAGCGTTGACGACATACTCAAACACGTTCTTTGTTAGAACTGGGGATACACAGTTAGATCAAGCATAATAAAGGAACTTCAAAGAGATACAGGTCCAATGAATAACTTTCCCGCTGGCGGGCTAATGGAACGGTTGCGCGCCCAGTCCATGGGAACCAGGCAGGATATTAGACATAACACAGGTGCAGTAGTCATGGGAAAAGCAATAGCCAAGCATTACAGCATCTTCTCCCCCACACAACCTCCAGCAGTTATCTTTTGCATTCCAACGCAGGAGCAGGATGATAGAAACCAAGCCGGGTGCAACAGGGAAAGAATATGTACACAGAGGTCACAGAAAACAGAATGGCAGCTTGCTGACAACAGCATTCCAGGATGTAAGGCAAGTGGTTTCCCCCCATCACTGAAAGGAACAGAAAGGTGTGTGCCAACATAAACATGCACAAGAGTGCAATCTACATTAGCTTACCTATGATGAAGTAGAATCCTGTCTGTCAACCAGAATTGCTAACTATTCCCTTTCTCTATCCTCCTGCGCAGAAGGCAAGAATTTGCCAATACACTGTTTAATTAGTAATCTGTGTCTCTTCTTCCTGATTTCACTACAGCTAGGATCATGCAAGCTTTCAAAGTCTTGATACACTGAGCACCATAATGTCTATGCACATGGTAAAACCAAATACCACGGCAATTCATTCATGTCTAAATACCTTATTTCTCTGCTAAAACACTTTTGAGCAAAAGATTATTTAGCATTTACAGACCTTATGCACTATTATGAACTTTTCATACACACACCAGAAAGTCGGGGAAAGGGAAGGAGATGGTGATGAAGGTGTATCAATATTCCAGCTAGCTCTTTTTGCAACTGTTGGGAAACTTTGTTCTTTTGAGAAAAAGCTCACTAACTCCATGCAGAAGTATTTCTGCTGTTTTATGGTTTCACAAGCAAGACTGCCTCATGTAGTTGGGAAATGATCAGATTAAGAGCTCTACATGCACACAGCAGAGAATAAGCCAAATCGAAGCCGGAAAAAGAGTGTCAGTTTCACTTTTCAGTGCTTTCAGTGGAACTGCCAAGATATTAAGGAATGTTATTCTCAGCACTAACAGTGAAATTGGAGACGTGCAAAAATCAAGCCAAGGGGATGTTATTTCGCTGTTAAAATGCAACTCAGTGTGTGACAAAATAAGTACACCAGTGTTAGTGAACCACAAAATGCGGACATATATTTATACAACTATTGATTATTAGTAATCATGGATTAAAGGTACCCTGTTGCTAATTAATAAATGCAAGATACACAGTGAATGACTCTCACAATTACCCACCGAAATATCAGGGCTATAAGCATTACTTTTTTGTTGTTAGTACTTGGCAAACATCTTTGTTGATCAAGGAAAATAATTTCATTTCTTAATTAATTTCAGCTAGAGAGTATATCTACTTTTGCCAAGTCCATTTGCTTAGTGGAGGGTGGAGAAGGCTGATTTGCCTCTCAGATGGGGAGAAGTATGCAGCCCCAGTGTTTAGTTTAGCAAGAACTTGCATCTAAGTGTTTCCTGTATTCCATAGTTTTCACTTATATAGATTTGTCTCAATAGCTGTAGTGTACGTGCACACGTGTGCACACGCATGTATACAGAATACGACATTTGGTACTTTGATTGGGAGAGACATTCTGGATTATCTTCTTCACAAACAAACCACTCTGTAAAATCTTACCATCATGTAGACACAACAAAGGAAGATGGGCAACCTTGGCTTTTTCTAACATACACAGACATATGCTCAGGGTTGATGGGCCTCCAACATGGTATCCATGGGTTCCGTGGCACCCACTGACACCTTTTGTGACACCCACCATATGTATTTAGAAAGTGAGCAGGGCTTCTGACTGGCTGTGCAGATTATTAAAAATGTTGCTTTGGCAGCAACTGCCATCATAGCACAAGGATCTTCACCAAGTGACTTAAGGTAAGCTGTGTTTATGCAAGAAAATATTTTAAAACACTATGTTCATGTAAAAATGTATCCTGCTAAACAGAGCTTTTGCCTGAACTGTTGAAGAGTTACTATTAGAGTTATTCATAGGCTCACTCCCTGACTTTTTGTGGCTGGGCCCTCCATCCTGTGTCAGAATTCCAAAGGTGCCCACAGACTTTAAAAGGTTGGGGAGGACCCCTGATATGTAGGGTGACCTGTCCCAAATAGTAATTTCTCTAGGTGGTGGCAAGCAAGCTACCAAGTTTGTATCTCTGGGGTCTAATAGAGCTGGCACATGTACAGAGTACACAGCTGGGGTCAGAGAAAACCAAGTATCTCAGCGGAGCAGGTAACTACATCAACCTGCTGGATGTATAATTCAGTGCATCTAAGTGAACTCTGACTCACAAAACTTAATGTAGAATAAATTGTGTTAAAGCCTTTAACGCGCCACTGGACTCCTGTTTTATTTTACTATTAAATCACTGTAAACAATGGTTTTGGCATGGAAGACTGTTCCTGATGACCTAATTTGAACTTCACATGTGTGTTGATGGGCCCTGTTGTACAGGAGCCAGTTCTTCAGAACTAGATACAGTGATAAGCCACTTACAAGTGTTATCTTTGAACTCAGGTAAAATTCAGGTCAATATGGTCCTCTCATTTCATTTACAGTACTGGAAAATCCAAACAACAACACGGGAATCTTTTGGGTGGTATGATGTCCTCCTTAGATTAATCCTTTCCTAAGTCTCTCTTACGGGAGGGAAGGCAGCATGGTGTAGCCTGACCTTGTCAGAACTTTGAACCTAGGCAGGTTCAGTACTTGGATGGGAGACAGCCAAGAAAGAATCTACAGAGGAAGACACTGGCAAACCACCTCTGATTCTCACTTGCCTTCAAAGTGCCTTGTTGGGGTGGCCATAAGCTAGCTGCGACTTAACAGCACTTAGTTACATAAGTCTCCCTCAGTAACACAATGGGATTGGGGTTCAAGAGAGTCCTGTGAAGAACTAAGTCTGTGATCAAGCCACTTCATTAGCCAACTTAGCTAAAGAGACGGCCTAAAAATATAATTTGATCTTCAAGACAGGTATCAAACACCTGGCTGTTTCACCTTCCTGTACTACTACAGTGTCAAGCAGTTCATTATTTCAGTTTGTATAACCGCTCAGCAGTGAAACATGGAATTATTGCTTTTTCCGAAACTAAAATAGACATATCTTGTTTTGCACAAAACTGAACAAGAAATTGAATGCACCAAAAGCATCAGAAATATTGGCATTCTGATACACCTACTACAATCACTTATCCTTTCTACCTTAAACTTGTTAAAAAGCCTACATTCTGAAAATAATCTTGCAATACCTAAAGTATCCTCAGAAATGCATTGTTACATTCACCTTGTTCTCAATATCTTGACTACCATAAGGCTGCTTAAACTGTGACATGTTTATTTAATACGTTTTGTATACCATGCTCTATTTTTTTTAAAAAGCATCTGAGCCATTTGAAGCAGGAAAACTACGTATTGTTTACAACTCCATACAGAACCATTTTAAAATGTAAAAGGAAAGAATAGCCAAGTGTTCTGATTTACCAAGCGTTCCCTGCCTGGTAAATAGAGGCAATTTTTACTTGCCTTAAGCAACCAGGTTACTGTGGACACAAACTTGGAAGATTTATCTCCTGGCATATCTATTGGTCAATAATAAAACAGCCAGGCAACTTTGCTAAATGAAAATAAGCCTAAGCATGTTCCTGTGGAATGGGACACACTTACACCAAATTTCAAATGGTAAAGTGCTTGAAGCAAGGATCTGCCTTTTCATATTCTCTAAAGTGCCAGCATATTAATGATACTATATAAATGCATAATATAATTATGAAATAGCAAAATATCCATATTTATAAATGTCCATGATCCCTTTCACTGTTCACATAAGTCTCTCTGGCATTTTCAATAGGAGCCCTCTTTGGTACAATTCAAGGTACACCAGTAAAATAAACTACCACAAAATGTTTTCCAGGAACTCACATTAGAAGGAATGAAGACATCTGGAATTCTAGTCCAACTCAGTTGTGAGTAATTTACCGAGAATCTGTTCAGAAGGTCACAACCTTGCCTTGTAAAAACAAACAAGTTTTCATTAGAAAGCCAGTGCTACAGCTTTCATATACTACTTGGTCAGAGCTTTGGACCAATATGGCTTGAAGGGACAAGAGGAAAAATTCGCAATCATTCCACAGTGATTACAATACTCTGCATAAGATTAGTGATTCATCCACTTCAATCACATGAGATCTCGACATGCCAACTGTTTCTTGATAAAAGTCATGCCATAATGCTACACACATTCATTTAGAGTTCCATCAGGTTATAAGAACCACGTTTGATGGCATGTTCAAGTTTGTAGGTCTCCTGCTAGGCTAATTCCATTATAGTTCCAGAGAAGTAGCCTTGTTAGCCTGCTGTAGCCAAGTAAAATAGAAGCCCAGCAGCACCTTAAAGACTAATAAGGAAAGTTCCTTGCCATAAAAAACCATCAACGTTACTATAATGAAGAACAGGCAAAATTATTATAATGACATTATTTTATGCTATCCATTTGTCCGCCCTGACCTGGAGAGCCCAGGCTAGCCTGATCTCATAAGATCTCAGAAGCTAAGCAGAGTCAGCCCTGGCTAGTATTTGGATGGGAGAGCTCCAAGGAATACCAGGGTCAAGATGCGGAGGCAAGGACTGGGAAACCACCTCTGAATGCCTCTTGCCTTGAAAACCCCATGGGGTTGCCATAGGTCAGCTGTGATTTAATAGCAAAAAAAAAATCTTTGAGGTGCCTGTGGATTTTGGCTTTATTTAATTTGATGATTGCCCAAAAGTTACTGAACTGGAGACTGTTTCACATACAATATACTAGCATTAGTACGTTATAGGGAAGAGATATAAGCAAATACACACACACTCTATAAGCAAGGGACCATATAAGCAAATACACACACAATCTATAAGCAAGGGACCTATAGCAACTTTTTTTTTTTTTTTTGCTTTAAGGTGGCCTGAAAGGACACGAGCTAACTCTATTCTATTTTGGCTCCCCATGTTCACTCTACACAGCTATTTGTCTCTGTCACTTTAGGCTGCAGCCACTTTCTCAACAAAGACTGCAGTTCCATGCACACTTACTTACCTAGGTGTAAGTTCCACCAAAAACAAAAAATGGGAATTACTTTTGAATAAATATGTGTAAAATTCTACTATAAAGGAAGGATCCACTAGTCCAATCCTACTCACAGCAGCCATTATACTTGAGGAATATTTTTCTACCAGTATTATTTCACCATCCCACCTTTCAAATCAAGCACAAGGTTGGGGAGGGGGAGAAAAAGATTAACAAGAACCAACATTGTTCCCACTGCATCCCCAGGAAAGAGCCTGACCTCCTTGCCCATAAATGTGTGACCACGTAGCAAAAAAAAAAAAAGAAGACTCACAAATCAGACTTTATAATACTTTGATAAATATGGCACCAATACATATTTTAGTTGAGATGCAACCCAGATTCACACCAATTTGTGAGCTTAAAAAAACAACTTTATTCTTTACCCTCACCAACCCCCCCCCAAAAAAAACTGCAATAGGTTACAGGAAGGGACTTCCATGTTAATTTCAGTAGGATAGCCATATTAGTCTATTGTAGTACAACAAAGAAGAAGCCCAGTGGAACCTTAAGACTAACAACTAGGGTTGGCAGCTCCAGGTTGGGAAATACCTGGAGATTTTGGGGGTGGAGCCTGGGGTTTGGAGAAGGACTTCAACAGGATATAATGCCATAGAGTCCACCTTCCACAGAGACCATTTTCTGCACATAAGTCACCTGGAGATCAATTGTATTAGCGGGAGATCTCAAGCTACCACCTGGAGGCTGGCAACCCTAACATTTATTCCAGTATGCTCTTCCATGAGTCAGACCTCAGTTTTTTACATACACTATCTGAAGAAGTGAGCTCTGAATCACAAAAGCTCATAATGAATAAATATTTTTAGTCTTTCAAGTGCTGCTGGACTTCTGTTTCATAGGAAGGAAGCATAAGAAAGCAAAGCTGCAATGACGTCTTGACATTCTCCATCATCAGATCACCCTTTCCCAAGTGGATGCTGTGTGGGGGGGGGGGGTACTAGAAGATCTCAGCACCACTTCTGGGGCCAACTTGGCAAACTTGTCAGGAGACTTCACTGCACTGCAGGATGACCAGCGAAACAGAACCAGTAACCACACTGTGGAAAAGCGAAGTAAACAGACACCGGGGAAAGTCCAGTAGCAAATGGGTTTGCTACGGGCCAGGAACAGACTTTCCCCAGTGTGATCATGCCAGCGCGCTTCCATGGCGTCAGGATGGTCTGATCGGGCCATCCTGACTCCATGTCATTGTTTTTTTCCCCCGTTTCGGTATGTGCATCATCACACGCTGCATAGGGAGCACTCAGTGCGGAGATGCGAATCATCGATCCCTCAGTGAAGCGCACCGGAAATACGCTGCCAAAAAACCCCAAACTGACTCACCTGCAGTTGCATCTGATCATGCAGTGGCAGGCTGCCCCTGCAGCTCCCAGGGACTGTGTGATCACTCAAATGTGGGTCAAATCGTTGCGGCACAAATAGCCTCACTTCCTCCCTCCCATTATCTCACGCGTGTGAACACTGCCTCAGTACTTGGAAGGGAGACCACCAAGGAAGACAGTGGTAAGCCACCTCTGCTTCTCACTTGCCTTGAAAGCCCCTTGCTAGGGTAAGCATAGGTTGGCTTTGACTTGATGGATCGTGTGTGTGTGTGTGTAATTGTGCATGACTTGTGAGTGACTGTGGCTGCATTCAGACATTATAGTAAAATGTAGTTTGTTGTGTAAATCGTGGTTAGTCTATCACACAAACAGAACAGATCACAGTTTGTTCCTCAGTCCTACTGAAGTCCGCTGATCCATTGGCTTGCGAGGCTGCTAGCAAAATTTCATTGTGTATGCAGTCAACTTGTTATTGGTCAACTGCAATAAACGGGAAGAAAATGGGGGGAGGGCTCAGATGAGCCAAGCCTCTTCTTCTTCCTCTTTGGTGCTGCTGAACAATCTTGAATTTCTGCATTCAGACACCACAACAAATCATAGCGATTAAGCCAGATACAAACCATCAAGCCTTTGACCTGAATAGCCCAGGCTAGCCTGATCTCATCAGATCTTGAAAGCTAAGCAGGGTTGGCCCTGGTTAGTGTTTGGATGGACCACCAAGGAAGTCCAGGGTCTTGACATGGAGGCAGGCAATGGCAAACCACCTCTGAATGTCTCTTGCCTTGAAAACCCTATGGAGTTGCCATAAATTGGCTACGACAGTTGGCTACAACTTTCCACAACCACCACACAAACCATCATCACTGAAATTTTTGGCAATCTATTCAGACATCACACTAAACAAGAGTATAATCAAATCATGGTTTGTACATGTTATGTATGGAATGTATGTATCTTTGTATATAGAGCTTGAGTCTGATGCAAGGTATTGAAAACCAAGCTATCAGAACCAGGGAAGTTCTGGAGGGAAGCAAACTGATTGGTCTTTATTTACAATATCTGATTGGATGTTATCTGACATGGGGGCGTGGCTTGCCAAGCCCGGACTGTTTAAAAAGGAGCCTGTTGCTCTGTTGTTTTGTCTTGTTCTGTTTCTTCTGACTTTGTTGAATAAAGCTGTTATCACTGTTCACCTGCTGCCTCGAGTCTCGTATTCAACAGTACACTATCGTGTAATCTGAATACAGACTTGTGTAAGTTATTAGTACTTCCTGCAACTGAAGAGATGCTGTCACTTTTCAGAAACTATATGGGAGATTGGCCACTTAACTATAAAACTAAAAACTCCAAAGCAGGAGCAAACATTTAATTCAGTGTAAAGAGTTCTCTGGACTAAAGCTTCTTTGGATGTTAACATTATGCTCCTGTATATGTAGAAATCTGAATATCAAAATGGAACTATCAGAGAATGTAAGAGCTGGAAATAATGATTAACGGGTTGGGTACACATAGACAAAGACCTACAGATTAGCAAACCAAGCAGAGAATCCAATCATCCAGTTACACTTTTCTGTACAATTCTGAAGTCACCATAGTGAAAGTTAGTATCAACCCACAGATGCTTATTTAAAATCTCTAGTTCCTTTATAATATTTCCTACACACTTGTGAAAAGTGTGCTATTGTGGCTCATCTCTTGAAAAACAAAGATAAATGTCCGACTCAGCCAATCTCAAAATACCTTCTGTTTGCACTGGCAGAAGATACTGTTAGGTCTTTGACCTGCTTAAGCAGTTTGCAGATTGAACTTCCTCATACAGACACATGCAAATTACAACTGGGCAGCTAAAAGCAGATTTTAGCCTTTAGTAAAAGCTATACCCCTAGCCAACAATATGTGTAAAAACTAATGAATACTTTCTACTTTCTTAAAAGGAGTGATACTATAACATTGAAGAGAGTTACCAATTGTATGAGAGATTAAGGGATTGCCCAGCATCCCCTGGGGAGGGGACTTGCTGGTATAATTTGGAAGAAGTATTACAGTTCAGCCAAGCACTCAAAATGAGGTTGATTAGTTTGCCAATGACAAAAGGAAAGAACACTCCCCACCGAGAAGAAGCATTCTTCACTTTCAAACTTCCACCATCATCTGCTGATCATGTGACAATAGCTTTCAGCAACACAATGACTTTGGTGGTAAAGGAGGCTGGGTGGAGTACAGATCTCTTTAAACTGTGTGGCAATACCACTGGAGAATTTCAATTATAAGAACATGAATGGAGTCTGAATGAATTCTACGCATTAGCTGCTGCTGAGGATTTATAGCTTAGTATCACATTTCTTAGGAGACTCATACTCTCAAATTGTTTCCAAAAAGCGATGAGGGAGAGTTTCAGGAAACAAGATGCACAACAACAAAAAAAGCCATAGCACTTTCCCACCAAAAGCTCTGGAGATGTTTACCAATTTTAAAATAAAGAGCAAGTAGCACCACATTAAACTATCATCTGAGCCTGTCACCTTCAAACCAGCATAAGGTGGCAGACTGAAGCACAATAAGACATTTGCCAAAAGTGTTCTCTTTTACAAACAAAACATATGAACATTCTAAGTAATCCTAGTATATGGCAACGATCCTATGCAGACTTAAACAGATCTCACTCAATTCAATCGGACTTAAGGTCAAACCAGAAGTGTGGTTTTTAAAGAGTTCAGAACCCAAGAGCAGCTGCAAGGAATGGCTACTAAAATATAAAGGACTGCAATTGCATGGGGAGGAAGGGTTCCTCTCTCTCCCCATCCTGCCTGTGCCAAAACAAGAGCTGGGAGGGGAGTTATTTCATTTCCCCGTTTTTACAGTTTCACATACAAAGAATATTTCACGTGAAGCCGCATAAACGGAGAAATAACTTCCCTCTCAGAGAGACATGTTCTGGTCATTAGGGTAGTAAACCAAACAGTTCTAATTAATATCATATGTAAGAAAACTAGTATGTTGTCATACATTCCAAGAGGTTTATTTTTAACTTTCTGCAAAAACACTGGTTTTATGGCTGATATTTAAACTGATAACTATGAATTACTCTGGTCTAGTATAGATGAAATAAAACACAACAGTGTTCCTGGAAGACTTCAGCTTCAATGAACAAAGGTAGATTGATGAATCTGTGTTAGTACTACAAAGACAGAAAAAGTAGTAAGTAGCCAGAACCTATACCAGTCTACAAATATTGGGAAGGGACCAGTATAAATAGGAAACCCCATGCTTTAGATCAGGGCTGTCAAACATGTGGCCCACAGGGGGCTTCTATCAAAGAGCCCTGTGAAACATGAAGTATACAGAGTGGTACCATCGAGTTTCCAGCCCCATTGCTAGAGCGTCACCCGGCTACGCGCCTACGTCATGTCTGGGCAACGGAATAGTGCAGCGCCTGTGTTTTCCCCACAGGAATGGTCCTGCGAAGAACAATACATCCCCCACCGAATTAAGGTAAGTACTTGGAAGCCCTGTAGAGGAAGCTAGAAGGAAAAGAAAGTTTGTATGCAACAGCATTCCATACAGTACTTATAACATTTCTAATGGCTTATCCCATAAATGAACCCAATCACATGAACCATAAATCCACATCAAAGATGCTGCTAAAAACTGCATCACTGGTATGTGATTCAACTAATTTATATAGTAAACCTAATACAACAAACCAGGGGTCATTCTGTAGAAAAAGAGGTGCAGGAGCTCATTAGCATAACTCATTTGCATATGCCACACCCCCTAACATCACCAGAAGCTACTCTACAACAAGCATGAAAATGCAGATCAAGTTAGTATTGCTATTTATTTTTGTGATAGTTGCTATACAAAGCCTCCTGGGTTCAGCTTTTTAAAGTCCAGTTTTCTTAGAAGGGCAAATTAGCAGTGACCATTGCTATATATGAGTGGGGTTGGTTTGTTTTGGAAAAGGAAGTTATGTTCTTATCACACCAATGTACCTGTATAGTTCCATGAAAAATAATTATTGCAAAAAACCTGTTCAAATAAATGGTCTGCTTGTATGAACAGTGTGACATTAGAGAACGGGACTTTTGCAAGATCACAGCTTTTTTTAATATGCTCAGCAAAAACTTTTCATAATGGAAGAAAAGCCACAATCTCATGCAAGTTTCTCTTCCAGTCACTTGCAAACACTCCAGCAAGTGGTATACACTCTGTATGCCTCATGTTTCACAGGGCTAGCAGATCTACTATCTGGAAAAGACATCCTCCCTTCTCTAGTAAATTATGAATAACCTGACCTCTTGAGAGAGAGGTGCACCTAAAACAGAGTTACACACATGATATATATAACAACATTAAATACCAAGTTGCCTTCTTCAAGTGAATACAAGCTAAGCTTTGCCTGCTGCTGTGAGCAAGACAATTCCCAGAGGGAATTGGGGGAACATGCCAGAGTTCTGGAACCTCTTTGACAAAAAAATTTTTAAGGACCCATTGAAGACATCATTAACCTGACCCCCTGTGAAATGCAGTGATCATCCCAATTAAGTGGTGGTACTTAAAGTGCCAGCATTCTGTTGTTCCCCTGGCCTGGATGGCCCTGGCTAGCCCGATCTTGTCAGACCCTCTGAAACTAAGCAAGGTCAGCCCTGGTTAGTACTTGGATGGGAGACCACCAAGGAAGCCCAGGGCTGTGACACAGAGGAAGGCAATGGCAAACCACCTCTGAACATCTCAGGCCTTAAAAACCACTACGAGGTCGCCATCGGACAGCTGCGACTTGATGGCACTTTCCACCAACAATTGTGTCGTTGCGTAAGAAAAAGGCCTGACAAAACCCTTGGGGCTGTGCACTTTGCACCCCTCTGGAGCCCTAAGTCGTGTTGCCCTCATTCAGCCTCATCTAGAGACAACAACCACATGTCCCCAGCCACAGAAAGTCACGTAAATCCACACAAAAAGGTCTGCATTTTACCATTGTCCAAATATTTCACACCAAGGGAAGGCAGAAGGAGAAAATAATACTGTCTGCCTGTCTTGTCTAAAAACATTTGAGTCCAGTGGCACCTTTAAGACCAACAAAGTTTTAATCAAGGTATGAGCTTGAAACCCCCTGAAACAATACTGACCTTGATAGGCAAAGAAAGACAGAGAGAGAAAGACAAATAAAGAGAGAGACACGGAGAGAGACACACACAGAGGGACAGAGAGACAGAGAGAGAAACAAATGAACAGAGGCACAGACAGACACACACACACACACACACACACACAGAGAGGGACAGACAGACACACAGAGGAACAGAGACACACACAGAGGGGCAGAGAGACACACACACCCCCACACACAGAGACACACCCACAGAGGATCAGAGCTTTGGTGGGTGGGCTTGGGAAGGCATGGGGAGGCATTTAAATGCCTCCCCACTCCTTGAGAGGCCTTCCCCAGACTGCCTGATTCGGCAGGTGGGCAGGGGAAGGCACGGGGAGGCATTAAAATGCCTCCCCGCTCCTTTAGAGGCCTTCCCCGGCCTGCCTGGTTCAGCAGGCGGGCAAGGGAAGGCCGGGGGGGCCTCAACAGGCCTTCCCCAGCTGGCCCGCTTTGGTGGGCAGGCAGGGGGGGGTCTCAACAGGAAAGGCAGAGGGGCTCTGCAGGCCTTCCCTGGCCCGTCTAACTTACCTCGCTGCTTCTTGCTCCTTGTGGCCCGACTGAGGGCTGCTGGTAGCTGGAGGCGGGCCTTGCTGCGTGTGCCCACCCCTGGGCTCCTTACTGCCGGAGCGCCATTGCGGTGCGCTCCAGCAGGAAATGACCCCTGCAACAAACACTTCTTGACAGAAATCAATTGGTAACATCTATATACTAGAAGTATCGTTTGCACTGGTCTCTATTAATCTGAGAGGTCCAAGTCAAGTTGGCTTAAAACAATACTGGAGGATCTGTAGAGTTTTCAGTAGTACATTGGGGGGGGGGGAATCTAGTGGACAACCCAATTGCACAAACCATGACAATATTCCCAGTTATAAATGACTTCTCCAACATGTCTAGTTATTATTTTACCCTTCAGTAGTGGGCAGACCTTTTGCACAGATGACTGGCTTGTTCTTCACTGTTACCCATGCTTTCCTGCAGTATCTTTGTGTTCCCTTCCCTAGTGTTTTGACTCCAGGGTACTTGCCAGAATGTCTGTCATCTGTTACATTTTTAAATCAACCTTATTCTAAGGAAGTCATAGCTGGTTCTGCTCTCCTCCATATTGTCTTCTCAGTCCCCACATGGGTATGTTAGAGAGATTGATTAGACCAAGGATACAATTACACAGTGCATTTCATGGATGAATAGAGACCAGTGTTCCCTCTGAGTTAGTGTGAGCTACCTCACAGTTTTTTTAGCCTCCAGCTCACAGATTTTTGTGTTAGCTCAGGAAGGATGGCTCCAGAGCAAACTAATTTATGCAGTAACCAAACTGCTTGCTCACAGCTTTAATACCAGTAGCTCACAAAGTAGAATTTTTGCTCACAAGACTCCACAGATTAGAGAGAACATTGATGGAGACTAAAACGTAGCTAGACAATTTTTTTTGGGGGGGGGCCACTGGGGGCATGATGTCACTTATGACATCACAAAAATAATAAAATAAAAACAGAAGAGCCTGGCCTGCCAGCCTCCCCACACCCTCGCTTTGTCAACAGCTGGCTGGCTGGCCTGGAAAAGTGGTGGTGAGGGACAGAGGCACTCGGGGCCCTCCCCATTCCACACTTCAGGAAAAGAGGCTGGCTAGCGAGAGCTGCTGGAGCCCCAGCCTTGCCAGCACTGCCACTCACCCAGCAGGCACGCACCTCCACCTCTTCCCTTCCCTCCTCTGCCCAGTGAGGTGCAGTGTGCTTCAGAGACAGTGAGAAGCCCACTGGCAGCCAGCCGGTCAGCCCCCATCCCACCTGCCCCTAACCAGTGGCAGTAGAAGAAAGAGCGCTGGCACCAGGCACACGCTCATTCCCCACCGGCTGGCCAGCTCTCCACTCTCTGCTGGCCAGCCTGGCCCTTTGCATGTGGCTGGGGGCAGAGCTGGCTGTGCAGACACATGCTTCCTGATAAGAAAACATGTGGCTGGCCAACACTGTGGTGCCCCATCCTTTCTGGGGGTAATTCAGGCCAGCGGACAGTGAGGGAGGAGAGTTGGGGTGACTGAGAGAGGGGGCATTGCAGATTTGAGAGGGGGTGCGCCTGCCTCCACCCAGATCTAGTTATGTCCCTGAACATTGATCTTCCAGGTGTTAATCCAACACTCTATGTAGCACACTGATTCCAGCATGCATAATAGAAAGTTGTTAGATCGGACTAACAAAGACTCGGAAAGTGGTTTCAGCTCAGTGATTCAGCTTTATTGAAGTAGTGAACAAACACTCAAACGCATTCAAAACCAGAACGGATTAACATTGGGAGCTAGGCTCCTTTTAAACATTCCCGGGCTAACATAGCCACACCTATTTACAAATAACAACCAATAAGATTGTCAGGATAAAGACCAATGGGAACTCTTCCCGCTTGGGGACCTTGCTTAGCTGCGATTGGTGGCTTGTTCAGAATGACCAATAGGGTGCGAGAGTAGATGGAGCCCTGGCTGGCTCGAAGCTTAACATTGTAAGTGAATTAGGCGATTCATGTAATACTCCCAGTACATTACAAAAGTTGTTTTGAGAAACATCTTATACAGTTGTTGCATGTTGCTCTTTTTTGTACTCCTGAGATTTGTGTGCTTCTGAGTTTGGGGAGTGAGATTCATGGGGGGGGGAAGTGCAGGTGAGATCCAGATTCTGGATCTACAGGTAGGATACTATCACCATTCCCACAGTTTTGCTTCCATTTATCTGCAACCCTATTTGGAATCTGGCACAGTTCATCTGCCTTGAAGCAGTACAGGGGGGGGGGTGAATCTTGTTTCACCACAGCAAAAGAAAACTAGTATCCTCACATCTGTGCAAAGCCACTTGGATAGAATTACACTGCCAGAGATAAATAATATTTGAGATAATTCATTACAGCATTTATATTTTAAATTAAAGAAGGGTCTTGAGGTCAGCATATCACAGTCTCCTGTCTGGATGAATGCGGCTGTGCAATGGTCACCATATGTTATCAGCAATCCTCAGCCAATGTCAATAGAACACACAATTACTGAGATGTGACTAATGTTCTGATCTTTCACAAGGACCTCCGGGAGAGCTATTATGACTGATAGCAGATAATACATTTGTATAAAGTTTTGCAAGCCCTGTTTGTATTGCTTAATATGCATATCCAAAAGATATAAAATTGCCCTCGTGAATTAGATACCACTCTTCAGAGTGAGGGACGGGGTGGGGGAGGACAGATTCCAAACCTACAAATGAATTGTTAAAATATAAAACTGCTTTGTACAGAGCCTGCCCAGCACAGTCTCTTCCAAGGGATTAATAGTAGAACCTTCTACATGTAAGGGGAGTGCTTTAAGATTAGATTACAAGTCTACTTTATGCCTACATATGCTGCAATAAGCTTTTTGAGAAGCCACAAGAGATGAATACCAAATTGGACTATACTGTTGCCCTTCATGACTCAGGAGGATACTTTATCTTTCCTCTGCCCTGTATGCCTTTGTGAATGTCACAGAGTAGACCTGCAATAAGAGTAGAGTTTTAAGAAATCTCTATCTCCTTAATTAAAAAAAAGAAAGAAAAGGATTCATATGAAGACTGGTTAGCTTAGTGTTGTAAAAGGTTACTTCAGATGACACATCCTGAAATGGGAATTGTCAGCCAGCTGAACAGACTCTGGAACACTGCCTGGCAGGGCACCAAGGAATGACACTGCATTTACAGCAATCCTCTTCTTTCATATCCAGTTAAAATGGGGGCTTTATTTGTTCAGAGCTGGCATCAGACTTAACTTAGGGTACAGCAGGAAATCAGGAGCCTGAGACAATTCAAGGCGGGAGGCGTGGGTTCACACAATTGCTTCTATTGAAATTTGAAAAACAGAACTTGTGGGCTCCCTGTTGACTATAATTTCCTATTTTCTTCTCTGTAGCTTTCCCCTGACCTGCTAAGGAAAACAAAGAAGAAATCTATCCGGGTCAATGCTCCCTCTAAGCTGTGGAGTCTTGTGAGCCAAAATTCTACTTTGTGAGCTACTGGCATTAAAGCTGTGAGCGAGCGATTGGGCTGCTGCATAAATCAGTTTGCTCTGGAGCCATCCTTCCTGAGCGGAGAGAAAAACGTGTGAGCCGGAGGCTAAAAACTGTGAGCTAGCTCACACTAACTCAGCTTAGGGGGAACTCTGAATTCCAGGTCAGCAGACTGATGAACCAACCACGCAGTGTCTTGAATTAGAAGAGGACTTTGGGTTGAATCCAGCCCATTTTTTCATTCAGTCTTATCTAATTGCCCTCCTTACTACAGCCCCTTGTCCCACATGCCTTTGTCCATGCAGTTCTCATGATCCCAAACACAGTCAAAGGGGACACCCTCCTCCATTTTTCATTAGTGGAAAAGGTGGATCCAACCATGTGTGATGGCTGAATTAAGGAAGGTTACTAATGCCTTCCTGATGGTTCTATAACTTCATTTGGTGTAAAAAGCATTAGATCAGAAAAGGAATTTTATCTGCACAGCCGCAAATAACGGGATTAAAGGAACTGAGAATGGGAACAGTTAACCTCAGAACTTTTACAGACAGAAAGAACATTTTGTGGTTGAGGCATGAGAGGTTAGAAGACAATATCAATTTGTTCTTCAAGGTCAAAAGAACAGACCTATTTGGGGATGATATTGGGATATATCTGGTATTTGTTTTGGTTGAGTTTTCAGCTACAAGCTGCTTTGGTTCACTGTTACTTTGCACCATCTAGTCCCAAAAGCATACGTGCAGTTATCCATTTACTTTGTGATGTCTAACTTTTGTTTGGAATGTCTGTACATGAGAACATAAGAATATAAGTAGATCCCGATGGAGCAAACCAGTGGTCCATCTAGTCCAGCATACATATTACCATATGTCTACATTCAATGAAAGCCCAGAAAAATAAGGGAGTGTAGACATGTTGATGTGCAGCCTAATCTTGTGCATTATCTTTTTAACAGCATCTCAGGTACACAGTGAACAACCAGTTGCTCAATTTGTAATATAATTTTTCTGGTGACATAACACAAAACATAAGAACATGAATTCTGGATTGACCCTGGGGATATGCCGTTACAACTTTTGCTTTATGGCTTCAGCTTCTTTATACCTTCCCTTAGCTGTCCTTTTTTCTGATTGGTCAAAATAAAATCTCGCAAATGTAAGGATGAGACCATTTTCACTTTCCCAATTCATAATGGGTTCTCCTTGTCTGTTTGCTATGCAATTTGCACAGTAATAACCTGAAGGGTGGTTGTGACTGTTGAGTAAAAGGTTTTGAAAATGAGAGACAGAAAAAAGGTTGAGAGCAAGCCCTGGTCTCACACCCCTTAGGGATAAACTGTTTACCTTGGCATAAGCTCATGCAAACAGATAATGAGGAGGGAAAAATAGGTGCACAAAATATACAAACAATGAAATGAGGCAACTTCTGTCAGAACTGAACAATGAGAAACTCTGGTACGTAGATACCCTAAAGGGCACCTTCATAACTGAAATTGCCTCTATCACATACATAATGCAGATCACTGAAGTTAGTTTAATGAGGACGGTTCATCTAGTGATCTCACCATCTCCTGTGAAAATGTCCCAAGACTGTACTGTTTTAGATGCTGGTCAGCTAGGCCATTTAACAAGGTTGCTATATATTGATTTCTGTAACTGTTGCAGCCCTTGTACAAAATATATTGTGCGTGCATTCCTGTTTATTAATTCTAATGAGGTTTGCTTTTTTCATTCACAAAATGAGGCCACGCATCTCCATGGAATATCAGCTACTTCTGTTTCCATTGGCCAGAGGCCTAGATTTTCTAGTTTCACTAATATTTGAACATTCCTAGTGAAGCCGACAAAACTGCAGTGACATTTTTCCCCTTGCAGCAAATATCTAAAAAGCATTTGATCCTCAGAAGCTAAGAATGGAAGCTGGGGAAGACCCCATAGTTCAAGTTGGGATTTATGAATGAAGAGTTCTCTTACTGAACTGACATTACCATCATCTGAGGAGTTTGTATATAAAGAATGTCAGCACAACTAGCTGATGGCAACATTTTCAAAGCTAAAGATAGGGATGTCGTATAAAAACAGGTCATAAAAAATGCATTGCAAGACCATAACTTTAGAAAGAGAAAGATTAAGGATGACCACTGCAGACTGTAGATGGATCCCAGAGGAAGCAAGAAACACCAGTAAGCCAAGGAAAACATGAAAACAGAAACCCTAGACAATGTCTTGTCCTAGTGGTTTACCTACACTCTCTGCTCCCCTCCATAAGTCCATCTAAGGGACCAAGGAAAATCCCAAGAAACTAGAACAGACAGCAACCCTACAGTTCAATGCTTCAAGCAAGCTAACTATTCCATAAAATTGTTTGTGAGGTGTTTTTTCCTTAAAACATCTTAATCCGGCAAAGGAAACACTAGCAAACATGACATGGGAGATTGACTCTGACAAGCATTTCCCTTGGAAACACTCTTGCCTGCGCACAGAAGTGGTACAAGCAGTATCTGGAGAAAGAAGAGGAGACAGAAATAGTTGGCTGCTCTTGTACATGGAAAATCCATTATACCAGGCTTAGCCTGCCACAAGAAGTCTGGAGAGCTAATGTGTAGTGCCATGGACCAGCACCACAGTTTTCCCCAAGCAAGGTTATGTGACAGAAGGCTATTTATTTTTGAAGTAGACTAGAATCTGCTTTTAGAAGCTTCCCTCTGAAGTCAAAGATGTTCACTTCCTTATAGAGCCAAGCAGCTACTAGCAGTCAGTCTTCTCCATGTGACACCCATTAACTACATTATAATTCTCCAAATTCTCATGCCTTTTCATATTTATACTTCTGAGGATTACCTTACTAAGAGATCCTAAGCAGGTCTATTCAGAATCCTACTCAGGTATAGGAAGTGCTCTTGGGATTGCCCTGCAAGGCCCCTGATTATGGATGTTCTAGAAAACAGAAAGTTATGGATGCGTCCCAAACAAGGCTTTAACTACCTTTATCTTTACATCTCTGTGCAAGTGACGTTGCATGGATCATTGTTAAAACTACAAAGAACCCTGTGGCACCTTAAAGAATGACACAATTATCATAGCAAAAAGCTTTACTTCTTC
The DNA here is from genome assembly GCF_001447785.1 of Gekko japonicus. Lineage (NCBI taxonomy): Eukaryota > Metazoa > Chordata > Lepidosauria > Squamata > Gekkonidae > Gekko > Gekko japonicus. Next base: position 262,133 of record NW_015167544.1, read on the forward strand.
CAAGAGCACCTCAGAAATATCTTTCTACAAAGCAGAAGGAAAATACTAAACACTTGGATTCATTGGAAGTAACTGAACTGAGACAGTGAATGTCCCCAAGCTAATTCATGGCTTCCCATAAACAGTTAATGCAGAAATAGGACTTTTTGTTTCACAGCTCCTAAGACGTGCTATATGTTTCTTCAGCACATGAATAAATTAAGTCTCACTACCTTTACCAGAAAGAGAAGTATTATTCTTCTCCTAAGGGTTGATCCAAAACTGTAGAACAAAATTTGAGTCCAGTGGCACCTTTAAGACCAACAAAGCTTAATTCTGGGTGTAAGCTTTCATGGGCACGCACACTTTTTCAGATATCTGAAAAATACGAGGAAGTGTGCATGCACACAAAAGCTTATACCCAGAATTAAACTTTGTTGGTCTTAAAAGGTGCCACTGAACTCAAACTTTGACTATTTTCTCCTAAGTGTAAGTGATAAAACTGAGAAAAAAGGGGTTGTGCCGGGTCAGCAAGATGGGGCAGACACAAAATTATAAACCACATTTTCTGGCTTCCAGACCTGATAGCCATTGTCACTATGGTTATCATGGTACTTTCACTCTGTGATGAATATTCACTTTGTCACTAGCAAAGGTAAATAAATCACATCACCACTGTAGCCTTTTAGGGACAGAAATGAAACTATTTGATATACAGCATGCTTGTGCCCAAACCTAAACAGTTGCATGCTTGAAAAATAGCCCTTTGGGAGCTACATCCCTCCTTCTTGGACAAGCGATTTCACAATGCAGTGCTATCTTGTTATGAATGGCTTCTGTCACCAAGGCCAGAGGAGTGATGTTTAAAGGGGGGGAGGAGTCACGGATGATTGCTAGCTACAATCCTGGTGCCAATTAAATGGGTGATTAAAACAATAGCCAAGCATCCCAGACCTGGAACTTTTCTGGTGCCATAACGCCAGTATTTGTCATTTTCTCTTAAATGCATACACACATCCTCAACCACAAAAAAATAATTCTTTGCCTCTTCTAGAATGAATGAGATTTGGTGGTTGAGAAATCAGTAAATTCTGCATAGAACACCATACAACAGTATTTGAAAAACTGTTCTGAATGGAATCTCAGCAATTCTGGAGAGCATCTTTATGATGCACATGAACCAAATATATTCCTTGTGGAGTCTTTTTTAATAAGTGCAAACAAGTTTGGCTTTGATTTCAAGAAAATTATCCCAACATCCCTTTCGTAAGGGCTAACAAATGAAGATATTAAACAGATCTTCCCTACTCGCTCATTTTACAAAGTTCTAAAAACACTGGTTCCCACAGCGACTGCTTGATCCGGGACAATAAACTAGTCATCACAAACCATTTTTGAGCTCTACATCGATTTCTTATTTTGGGATGTACTAAAAATTTAGAAGTGCTAAACTGTTTCTTAGCCATGGCTCTTTACCTAAACAAACCATTTTCCCTCCTCCTGAAATATTACCGCTCTATCAAGAATTAACCATTGGTAACTGAGAGTCCGGCCAAACAAAATAGTCTGGATTCGCGCTCGCTCATTCAAGAACTTACCGTAAAAATAAGAAAGCATCTCTCTACTTATCCTTTCTATCTTGGAGTTGATACTTCGGGGACGTAACAAAATCCAGAGGCCGGGAAGGGAGCGGGAGACGAGACCTTCCGTAAACCACACAAAAACCTTCCCAGGACTTCGCAAGAGTATTTCCTCGCACGAAGGCAGCGTCTGAAATCCAGCGAAGGCTGCAGCAGATCCCGCCAGTTTTCCCCTCCGAAAAGACTTGGGGAGAAGTTAACGAGCTCGATCACTTTGGGAGAGCCCTTGTCAATGGAGGGGAGGATTACTGCCGAGCCCCCGTGCGCGCCAAACTCCGAGGAGAAACAGCCAATCGCCCCCCCTTGCTCAGAGGAATCCACGCGTTTGCAACAGACAATCGAGGCGAGCGGCAGAGACAGGAAACTCCCCGCTGTAAACTCTCCACAGAAGGAAAAGTGGCCTCTGGGCAGGCTGCCCTTTGCAGCCCCGGCTGCTTTGCTGCTGTTGTTCCTTCAAAGACTCCTCCGGTTGCTTTTGTGCCTCCGCTTTCTTCCCTTCCCTGGCCACCCCTCCTCCACCCCTTCATGACAGAGACTGCCCAGATGGGAAGAGCCTACAGCTGAAGCCAGTACTGTGCCCCATCCTGAAAGCTGATCCTGCTGATCTCATCACCGAAGGCTACTAATCCAATGACCGGGGAATTAACAACAGATGGTGACGCCCCTTCTGTGCCCCCCACCTCCGCCCCACATCACCATTGAGCAAGAGAGAGCGGTATGAAAGCTGGCGCGCACCGACCCACCCTCTCTCTCTCTCTCTCTCCCTCTCGCTCCCCCGCACCCCCCCCCCCGAGTGCAATAGATCTTTTCTTGCGGTGGCACAAGCCTCCATTTCCTGCTCTGTTTCCAGAGTTCTCCTGCTACTGAGGCGGGAACTGCATTATTTAACCCCTTCTGACAAAGTGGTGTGTGGCAACCTTATAGTTCACCTTTTAAAAAACAGGAATATGAACGGTTCTTATGGGTCTGTTCAAGGGGACCAAGCAACATTTCTCTAGGACAAGTTCAAACTTGCCACTGGGGCCTTCACATATGATCCATCCCAACCGGAGCTGGATTTTAAGCATAAGCTCTGTAAACGATAGTTTAGGACCTCAGTTAGGGCCAAATACAAAAAGTAATCAGATGAAGATGGGCAGCCCTGTTAACTCTGTGGCAACAGAAACAAGCAAGAGTCCAGTAGCACCTTAAAGACTAAACATTTGTTATATAATAACTTTAGGTCATACTTTTTTGGGAGGGTTAAGGCTATGGGGGGGCTCATAAATTTTTAATCCAATCCTGATAGCATTTCATTCCCACAAGGGGAAAAAATCCAAAATAATTGATTGCAGCCTCAACCCCTCTCCCCTTCCAGGGCTCTGGTAAAATATGCTCTTTTTCTTCTTGTTTGTGCCCTGGGTCTTAAAGATATGCTGTTACCCATTCAAGACCTAAATAGTTTCTTATGAAAGGAATGACGACTCGCAGGGGTGTTCTTCACTAGCCTGTACTGTGTGCTGTATGAAAAGAAAAATTTGCTTTTGCTGAGCTGAGAAAATGGGACAGCAATTCTTCATAAAAACGAAAATACTCTACTTGCGATTGTTATACTTTGCTTTCATAGGAACCAGATGTCTTTTCTCAAGGGTAGTACTTTTCATTACAAGGGATATCACATTTTATCAGCATTGAAACAGCAGCTTTTTCCCACTGGGGGGGGTGGAACTGTACCATCTGAGTGTTCAGTCATCAGAGTGATTTGGCTATTAACAGTGCAAAGATAGGGTAGAAACACTTTAAATTAATAAATGTGCAATTAAGGGCAAATATCTTAACATTGATTCTCTAGGAATCAATCTGCTTGTTTGAAAACAAATGCCAGTTTATACATCAGGAAGAATATTTTGAAAAATTAAACCTTCTCAATGGCTTTTCATTGTATATGGAAGCTTATAATTCCTGCTACCAATCTATTTGGATTTAACCGATCGTAAAGGTATTCATTTTGAAATGGAAAATTATTCAAATATCAGCACTGGTCTGTTCCTACAGTAATATTCATTAATCTTTTTTAAAAAAAATCAGTCCAAAGGAAGTGAATTCTCATTTTGAGGATTCTTCAGTGCAAATATTTTGCCAGACAGCCCTAAAACTAGCAACAGTAAAAATAAAAAAAATCAAGAAATGTAGAAAACCATGGGAAACTATGAAAAAGTCCAATGTAGAACTGCCCCTTTTCGAGGAATAAAAGTGGATGCTTATAACAGAGGACACTCAAGTCAAGGGCTGTCTCATCAACATGCTATTATTAGAGTTATAGAGAAATATTAAGGCCCCGGTCACACGTGAGGATTTGGGCCGGGAGAGGGACGGATTGGATGTGCGGCAAATGGGCGCGATCCCACGGCAACATCTGGGAAGCGTTGCGTGCCCGTCACCGATCCGTCCCTCCCGCCCAAAACCCCGCACCAAAAAAGAACCACCCACCTGGGTGGTTCATCCGGAAAGGCCGCAGCAAGTGCAGCCGTGGGATCGCCGGCGCGTCCTTCTGCCGGCGCATCCCCGGCTCCTGGCCAAACTGCGCATGTGTGAGCATGCGCAGTTTGCCAGCCTCCCCCTCCCACCGTCGCTTTCTCCCCGGCATCTGATCGTGCTGGGGAGCAACGGCGCCGCGGCTCAGGGGATCCGTGGGATCCCGCAGCGGCGTCTCTAGTTTGGTGCGGCTCATATTAGCCGCACTTCGGCCGTCGTTTTTCCTGCCGTGTGGCAAGGACCAATGAAGGGTTATGCTTTTCAACATCCATTGAGGGCAATGCCACTATGCTAGTTAAATTGCGATGGAAGATGATCTGTGTATGATGAAACAGCCTGGGTGTCACAAGCAAATTGGATCAAGCAGAGAAGAGATTGGATTTATACCCCGCCCTTCACTACCCAAAGGAGTCTCAGAGCGGATTATAATCTCCTTTCCCTTCCCCTCCCTACAACAGACACCCTAGGTAGGTGGGGCTGAGAGAGCTCTTTCGAGAACTACTAATGAAGTCTGAAGACAGACAAGCAGATAAAGGTAGGCTGATGGTTGCCTGGAAAGGACATAGGGTTGCTAACTCCAGGTTCGAAACTTCCAGGATATTTTAGGGATGAAGCCTGTTGAGGGAGGAAGAAGAGGGGGACATCAGACAGATACAATGCCATAGACCCCACCCTCCAAACAAGTCATTTCTTCCTGGAAAGCCATTTTTGCCAATATCCAGGTGACAGCTGGAGAGCTCTTAAAGCTTGGGTGCTAATTCAAAGTGCTGGGGATGTGTTGCGTTGTGGCAGGGGACGCTGTGAGTATAGAAAATGAATTATCGACAGAGTAGTGTTTTGGAAAATCTTTGGGAATTGTTCGGTGCATTTACCATGGGGCACCCACCCAGAGCCTCTGGCATTTTCTCACTCTGCTGGCATAAAAACTAATTAAAAGCAAAATAGAGCTTTGGAGACTTTTCCATCCTCCTTTGCATCAATCTGTCTTTGTTGGCAACTCTAGGCCTGCCAGCACTCTCAGGGTGACTTCATGCCTCCTGACTGGCATTACTTCACTAACCCTGGCTGCTTGCTCCTGTTCAGCAGTAGCCTCCCTATGAAAGCTGCCTGGGTGATTTCAGACTAGCCACAGACTTTCTGCCTAACCTACCTTGCAGGGTTGCTGTACAGATCACAAAGTGGAAAAGTAGAATGACGTAAGCTGCTTTGCTCCCCACTAATGAGAAAGACAGAACTTTGCCTAGGAAAAGGCTGCTGAGAGGGGTGGAGATAAAGTTGCCATCTTTAGGTATGGAAATTCATGGAGATTTCAGGTGTGGAGCCTGGAGAGGGTGGGTTTGAGAAGGGGTGGGATCTCAGACAGGTACACAGCCACAGACATCACACTCCGAAACTGTCAAATGTGTCCAGGAGTCGTTGATATTATTCAATGATTCTATGACAGAAGGGGGAATAGTAGTTCCTATGAGGGGAATTAGTTCCTTCGTTCCTCCTCCTCCTAAATCAATCAGATATAATTTAGTTCTTTTACAATAATCTGAGATTCTACTCCCTCTTCTTTCCACTCCTTCAATCTTCTGCTTTCTAGCCAAGCCCCCTTCCGCAAGCCAGCACAGTTGCCCTCCAGCTCTTTCTGTTGTCTCACTTTAAAACTGCTGCTATTATTCACTTCACCCATCTCTTTCACTATCCCACCGTCCTGAAAAACATACCCATGAGCCCATATTGGGCCCCTGTGAACCACCACTTGCGCTGTGTTCACCACCTGACACATTACAGATTGAACACAGTTATGATCTACCAATTATTTCTACACTCAGCCAACAGTTTTGGCTTAAAACTGACAGAGCTTCCGCACCTTTGATGGGTCACACACCTTCCACTGCACTTATATAAATTGCAACACTGTTGACCTTCCTAATCTCCACAGCCCTTCTGAGCTTTCCTTAGAGAAGAAAGGCACCACTGTACCATTGCCTGAGACCACCACGATGGTTTCCCATCACAAGCAACTTCCAGGACAGAGACGAAAACTTAGAGCTGTTTTCGCACATGGACGACTATATGTGGCTTTCTCAAGGGTACGCTGCTTCCAGGATCTCAAGAGTTCGCGTCGTTGATGGGCCCCAGCAAGGAAGACTTCTACCCCATTCTGACAAAAGTCTTCACCAGAAATGTTGTCTACAAAGAGATTATTCAGTCATCATGATTTCACTGTTTCTCTGTAGATCTGCCTCCAGGGACTAAGGATCTTCTGTGTAACAACTCTTCACCAAAACATGCTACTTTGTGCACAATAACAACTGTCCTTCTAACTGCAGCCAGTACGTTCTGAATGCATGTACACTATCCAGACACTACCCACTGCTTAGGCATACCTTTACTGCCTCTACCTCCTGGCCCACAACAAACACCAACAACACACTGCCACTATGCCTTCTATCGGGTGCCAATTAACAACTCCCACTGTTTTTTAGCACAAATACTCATATGGCCACATTCATCTTCTACCTTCACGTCACTTCTGTCCTGACCTCTACGACTACCTCTGACCTTGCCCCCCCCCACTTCCCTTGACACCTCTCACAGGGCACACGTGACGACCACTTGCTCAGACGTGCAAAAGAGACACCAGATGACTTTGCAAAATGCACAGATACAGAACTTACTGAATGCTGCACCCTGTCACGGCTTTTCCAGCCCTACGCATCCCAAAATCCATTACCTGGGTGCTGCAACCTTACATCATACGACCACGGACAACAATTACTCTGTACTACCATAAGGTATGCTGTTCTTCACTCCCACATTAGTTCTTTACACTGCAAAATACTACTCTGTGTTTACTCTGCCTGCAAGATACAAAATCATTGACCCCACCCTCTTTCTAGAGCTTGTTGTATTTTTCCCCACAGTGAGCCTTATTCCTAGTCTATAATATGTCACATACTATGTTGTGAAGTGCATAAAGAAAAATGAGTGAATTTGTAAAAGTGACAAGTTTTTTTAATCTTTATCAAGAGATACTATTCAGATTGTCCATTAGAAACCTCCAATATAAAGTAGTAAATAGGAAGTGTCCATCCAGGTTTAAAAATATATAATCATTGGCACACAAAAAACCATGCCGCAAATACATTCATTCAGGTTTATCCACACTGCTTTAAAAATAACTACTGTCTGTGCTATAACTATTATTTCATTATGGAAGAAGGTCTATGCTTCATGTAAAGTGGAAAGCTGTTATGACAGCATACATAATATCCGAAAGCTTCTGCTGACAACTTGTATAATGCTCCTTAAAAGAGGATCAATGGTATTCAGCAACATTTTAGATTTTCAGCTTATTCAGAACTTGACCTTTCTCAAACATACTGCAAGGTTCCAAAGTGCCTCATTTTAAAAGGGGGGGGGGGTTTGAGTCTGTATATATACATGAAAAAGAAAGACAAACTTTCTGAGATCCATCCCAGAAGCTTTGTGTGACTCTGCCTCCTGAAGCCAAGTAGATAGCTACAAGAGATGGACCCTGTTCTGCTGTAGCACACCACCTGTAGTGTCTGGCCAGGGTAGAAAGAACACTTCGTCAAGCCTCAGACAGGTACAGCACAGTTTATTTGGCATCCACTCTCAGCACCAGCAATCAGCAACAGCTTAGCTAATACTCAGCATACTCCAACAATAAATGCTTCACCCATTACAAGATACAGCTGTGCTGTGCTCTGTTACTGGTCATTTAAAGACACAATACATCACATCTCCCTTTCTCCGAGAAAAATATTACAAAAAACTTTTAAAAACAAAAATATCAAAATTTTAGTTAAAATAATACAATCACTTAGGTACATATCTTTCTGGTGAAAAAAACAGATCTTCCATAAGATGCTACACATCTAGGATGCCTTTCCTCATCTTGCAACAAACGTGTAGCGGTTAAGAGTGCGGACTCTCATCTCAGCTGGAGTGATGACATCCACTCTACGAACCAAATCCAAGGTTTCACAAGCTATCCTACCCAATAATGGGAGAGTCGATGTCGCTATTACATAAAACAACAGTCTAGCTTTCCCCTTTGAAGTAAAGCCTTCAAGGACAACTGTCCCGAGGCCTTATTTTTGTCCCACCATAAGCCACAAGAACTGCATCACTCTTAGTCAATGTTTTCTGACCTGGCAATTCATTAAATATTTTCAGTGGCAAAACATCTGCCTCAGCCCCGGTATCCAGCTTAAACTTAACTACACAACCTCTTAAAGTTATGTCAGCATACTCCCAACAATAAATGCTTCACCCATTACAAGATACAGCTTTGCTGTGCTCTGTTACTGGTCATTTACAGACACAATACATCACACCACCTCTGGCACTCTCTGAACCCTCCCTACATAATATACACCTGCCCCCCAGCCTTTTCAGTTTTTGCTGCCTGCTTAAAACATTTCTTTTCCGCTAGACTTTTTGTTGACATGTGCTTTAGCTGGCCTACCCTAAAAATTTTAATTTAACATTTCTTTATTTCTCAAATTTATACCTCACCCTCCCAGCCCAGGCAGCTTAAAGTTTTTTAGTCTCCTTATAACTTTTTTTTTAATTACCTTCTTTTGGATGTGTTGCTGTTGTGATTCAATTCTAGTTCATTTTGATAATGTTTAAAACTCTAATAAATGGACATTCTGCCCAATGAACAGTCATTCTGCAACTCAGAATTCCATATCTGAGACATAATGAATTCAACTTCATAATACCAGAGACATTAAATAACACAGGTAATTTGGCTATATGGATATTTCCAAAGTAAATAATTGAGTTACAATCCTATAGAATACTACTACCACAAATATAGAACAACAAGGAGAACACATTGATAAGTTAATGGATGCTGGCCAGATTTCTCTTTGATTTTCTGAGTAAATCAGGAGTTTTTTCAGGCCTGGAGCCAATTCTATTATGTGTGAAAGTTATATCTAAGTTGTATCTAAGCTGTATTCTTTTCTAAGGTCATAAATGTCTCAAGAAAAGACATATACTAACTTTTTTAGAGGTCAGTTGTTATTGTCCGAGAAATCAGGCTTCTTTAAAGTGTTAGACATACTCCAGTTATCAAGATCCCTGAAAACCTTCACACAAAATGCACTATTTTGAACCCTGGTGATTGAGTAGACTTATATAATGCAATACAAATGTTTCTGCTTCCAGACTGTTTGCATGAAACTTCTAACAGCAAGATATGGGGAAAATGTCTTCTCAGGTTGTTTTGTATTATGCTCAGGTCTCATCTTCATCAAATTTCCTAGTCCTTTGAGTTATGTCAGGTTCAGCTGTCTAAAGAAAGTTGATTTCTCTGTGAATCTGGCATTTTGGTATAAAACGTTTTCTTCATGCAGAATGGTTAGGAAAACCAACACATACACTCTTTCAATTTTATTTCACTGATCTAAAATCTAAAATGTTGCTGAGTATGCTGCCTAGAGGAAAATACTGGATTTCCAGCATGTTTGAAGTGTAAATAGGTTTCAGTATACTGGAAGTGTAATGTTGTTCAGTCGCACAGTCGAGTCTGACTCTTCACGACCCCATGGACCACATCACACCAGGCCCTCCTGTCTTCCGTCGTGCTCCGGAGTTTGCTTAATTTCATGTTCCTTTTCTCAATAACACTGTCTAACCATCTCATCCTTTGCCGTCCCCTTCTTCTTTGACCTTCAATCTTTCCCAGCATCAGGGTCTTTTCCAGTGAGTGCTCCCTTCTCATTTGGTGCCAAAGTATTTGAGGGTGTACTAGTTAAGAGCAAACCAAGAAGTCTAATAAAAGTAGTCTGGATTCATTTGATGATGATTAAAAGATTATTCACTAACATTAGGATCCAAAAGACTGTTTGGGTTCCAATCACTGAGTTCTCACAACTACCCACTAGAAGATGAATAGGAAAACCCCACCCCTAGAGCTGACAGTGGCATGCCAAACCATTTGCAGTGCTCAGGGCCAGACCACATCTTCACCCAAGGGACTAAGGCAAACCTCTGAGGCACTGGCAGCACTACTGTGGTTCAACTTGCTCCCAGTGTGTCTGACCAAGTACAATCTTTATCTCCACCTCTTTTTTTTTTACTGGCATACAAACAGAAACTGCAAGGCTGAGCATTCTGGCCCCCTCTGCTGCTCTACATTGCAGGGCCAGACAGAAGTAGACTGCAACACAAACAAACACTTGGATAAGTCTGTAACCTAATGAAAGAACATATAGCTTACTGGGATAGCCAGAACCAACTTGTAACCTCTTGTCGACTATAAGAGAGGTCCAAATGATTTCATCTTGAAATTTTATAATGTGGAAGAAGAGCTCAGGATATACAATAGCATATATGCTGGTGTCTATTTCTGCAATATGGGTTTATGAATAATAGCCATCCATATTCTTTTACGTTCAGCTGGTAAATACCCTGCTCAGAAGGGTGTACCTACCTGCAGATTTAATAAATACATTGCAGCAAGTAGTTCTGCTGTGTATTTAGAGACTGAACAGTTAAAGACAAAGGACCATGGGCTTAGTTTTCTGCTTACTGAAGAAGGACTCCGGGCATCCAATATTATTTCAGTATTATCTGGAGTCTGTCAAACTCCCCTGAAGGCTGCTTCCAGGATTATTTTTTTACCAAAATGATTTGTGAAACTCATTTTTAAAGATCCTATTAGCATTGTTTCATAAAAATTAGGTACATGACGGTTTTCCTTCCTGAGCTCTCACCCAGAAAAACTAAAAGCCTTCAGCCATACATGTTTGGATAGTGAAACTAATTTAAAATACTCCCCTCCAAGGATTTAGTAGACATCTTTCCCACTGGATTAGCTGGGTCAGGAGTAACAGCCAACTCTTCCAGTTACAATACTGAATAAACCACAACACATTACTAAATCTACTTTATTAAGGGTAGAAGTGAAAGAACAGATACCTTTCACCTCACTCAGATACTAATGATGGGTACAATTGACTACCATTTCATGCATATGTACAGTAGCTTTCATACAAGTACACATTCAATATTCATTTATTATATTTAGTGTATTCTTCCTCAAAAGAACGTAGGGAACATTTGCTATAGTTTTCTCATATCCAGTGGGAGTGATCTCTCTTTTGGGCAGCTTGCTTAGCTATCTGATGATTCTTTCAAGATAAAAGAACATCTGAAGGTCTGGTCTCTCTGTCTTTCTGGAACCATGTAAATCTTCCATTTATATCATTTGTTTGACAGGGTGTTTCCCCCACCACCACCACCATGAGGTCTCACTACTAACTTGAATACACAGTACTGGGAAAGAATGAATGCAGTCTAGTGAAAGTTAGGCTGCAAAACTAGAACACCCATCTAAGTTTGTTGAGGCCAACTGACTTAGGATATAACTGTTTAAAATGCCACAATTTAAGAGGGTAGCCATATTGGTCTGCAGTAGAACAGCTAGATTTGAGTCCAGTAACAGTTTGTTGTTGTTCAGTCGCACAGTCGAGTTTGACTCTTCGCGACCCCATGGACCAGATCACAACATTTTCAAGCTATAAGCTTTTGAGAGTCAAAGCTCCCTTTGTCAGATACCTAACAAAGGAAGCTTTGACTCTCGAGAACTTATACCTCAAAAATCTGTTTGGTCTAGGGTTGCCAGCCTCCAGGTGGGGCCTGGGGATCTCCTGCTTTTACCACTAATCCCCAGCCGACAGAGATCAGCTCCCCTGGAGAAAATGGCTGCTTTGAAGGGTGGACTCTATGGCATTGTACTATACTGAGGCCCCTCCCCTCCCCAAACCCCGCCCTCTCCTGGCTCCACCCCCCAAGTATTTTCCAACCCAGACTTGGCAACCCTAGTTTGGTCTCTAAGGTGCTACTAGACTCAAATCTTGCTGCAGAATGCCATAGTTAGACACGTTTGTTTGTTGCTGGCTTGCTCCAGTTTGGCGTAGCGGTTAAGAGTGCGGACTCTCATCTGGGAGAACCGGGTTTGATTCCCCACTCCACATGTAGCTGCTGGTGTGACCGTGGGTAAGTCACAAGTTCTCTCAGAGCTGTTCTCTCAAGAACAGTCCTCGAAAGAGCTCTCTCAGCCTCACCTACCTCACAGGGTGTGGGTTGTGAGGAGAGGAAGGGAAGGCGATTGTAAGTCACTCTGAGACTCCAAGTGAAGGGCGGGGTATAAATCCAATCTCTTCCTCCTCCTCTCATGTTGTAGTCTAAATATATGAATTAGACTACTCGAACTCATATAGACTGGGACAAGCCTGAGATTCTACCTTCAGTCTTTAGTGGAAAGCCAGAATGGTGTCCTGGTTAGAGGGACAGTCCAGGTTAGAATCTCCACTCTAATCTTGGGTCAGTCACTGTCTCTCAGCCTAGCTTGCTTCACAGGGTTGTTGTTGTGAGGATAAAATGGAGGAGGAGAAAACAGGGTTGCCAGCAAATGTTTGGCACCTGACAATAGTTGGGGGGTGGGGACATGGGGCAGGAAAGTGATGTTACACCACTATAAGAATTTCTAGAAATTCTATGGTTAAATCTTTAGAGTTTGCAGTGATTTCTAGAGCAGTGTGACGTCACTTCTGGATTTTCTCCATAAGTGATTGGGCCATTGGGCCAACAGACTTTTTAAATAATTAATTAATTAATTTTTCACCCACTGGCCAATGGAACGGCAGTGGGAAGGAGGGGTGGCTGGTAGGAAATCTACCACCATATTGGGGGACCTGGCACCTTAGAAGAGAATAATGTAAGCTGCTTTCGGTGCCCACTGGGGAGAGAATCAGGGTATAACTCTTCAAATAAATAAATCTTCAAAAAGCAAATTTGTATACACTGACTCCTGGTCAGACTATTCTTTGCCAATCTAATCACTGTTTTTCTACCCTGGGATCCTCTTTGAAAAATGTGAAACTTTAGTACAACAGATGTTTTAATTCAGGAAGTGAGGCATTACTGAGTTTGTTTTTTGTGCTTCAACTGTTCCATATCATAACAAAATTCCATTAATATTTTGTCAATATTTCCTTTCACACTTTTAAAAGTATTTTTGTAGTTATTCTCTCTTCAAATATATATTTATGTATTTTATATGTGTATATATTAATGAATGTAAACAAAATTCTGCAAATGACTCCCATCAGTGCTTTGTTCAAAATGGCCCAGATCCAAGGCTTACTCAGCTTCCCATACATCCTTCCAGTGACTTTGGTAGAATTTAGATGCTTCTCAGAGTTCAGCCTCTTTATTTAATTATTGTCTGCCAAAATATTTGAAGCAAAAGTGCTATTGTCTGACTTGGATTAATATGGTTTGATTTTGTTTTATTTATACTGAGATGGGTTCAAAAATGAGATAATGAAGTTTTATTATTAGTAAATCAATCTTCTCTGGCACTATTTTTACTTCCCAGAACCAAATGAGTACACAAAGATGATGAACAATGATTGCTGATTTAAAACAGCACTGGGAATACATGGAGACAAATTGTTTTAAAGTTTGCTTCATGCAAACGAACAAATAATCCAAACATTTGGGGGAATAACAAATAAGGCAGGCCAAGTTATTTTCTTTAAAATGCCGGCCCTACTCAAATGTATTTGCTGAACAACAGATTATTTCATTATTTCAAGCCCTTTTGTGTTTTCAACAAAAGGCCTTCACTTGGTTTTAATAATGTCCTTGACCCCCTTAAAAAGAGTTGCTTTAGTAAGATTTATACAGATATGAATATTTTGTGCCATTTTCCCACTTACTTTTTAAAATTTGGAATTGTTCATTTAGTTTAAGAGACCAGCAAACAGTATATCTACTATAGCCCAATTTGACTGTACAAAAGATTTGGCTTCAGACAACCATCTGGGGGCTGCGTATACAAAAGGCTGCTAGCAAGGGTGCAAACACAAAGGTGCCTTGGGGATATGGACGTGTGTTCAACACAAAGACTCCCCATTGTCTTTTGTTGTGTGCAGTATACCCCCCCCCCAAAAAAAAAAAGAATGCATGAGCATCTAATCAAAGAGCAAACATTAGGGAGACACTTCTCAGATGGCAGCCATCAGTTTTAGCTAGGACAGATGGTGAACAAAGGTGAAACGCAAACAATACATATGAACCAAGAAGCAAGCAATTCTACACTTGTATTAAAATTTGTTACTGAAGTTCAGACAACATATGTTGGGAAATAAAACGTAGTTTTGAAAGTATAAAACTGACACATCAACAATCCACAACTCTGGTAATTTACAATAACTTCTATTATAATTGTTCATGGTAGGTTAAAAAATAGCACACTCAAGTCTCCCAGTAGTTCTTTACCAGCAGAACAGTTACTACTGAAGAGAAACTGAAAAAGTAGTAAATAAACTGATTGTATATTGTAACATGATTGCTCTGTTCAGGAACTCTACCCATGGTAAAGTAAAAGACAAATAATCAAGAAGTATTATTGTCACAAGAAACTAAAGCTTTGAACAACTTAAGCAACACATTATGTTCTTTTCTGTTTCTTCTGTAGTTTAAATGGTCTATTCCCATTATTTGGATGTTAACTTATAATGGAAATACTGGAGTCTGTTGTGGTGGTGGGGGTTTTTTGTGAACAGAGCAGTTCCTGTTGATATTTGCTCACAGAGGAATGAATGTCATGTGACTGTCCCAAGTGATCTGAGAGCAGTGAGATTAAATACACACAGCAGAGAAAATACAGAATGGATGGACTGATTTATTATTTAAAAGAGAAAGCAATCATATCTAATAAGTGAAGTGGCTGGTTTGGACCAATCATGAAAATAGCAAAACCAAGTAACCTACAAACAAGCCAAGGTGCTCTACATACTTGGGGGAACTTTCAAGGCATACAAAGATATCATTTTGTAAATTAAAAAAAAAATGAAGACTGAATTTGCTTCACAAACATGAAATACCAAAAAACAATTTGAGTGTTGCTCACTGATCATGATCAGAGATCTGACTGCTAACTAGTCTGTTGGGATGCATCTGAATGAAGTTATATGTGTCAATTTGCACTACTTTCTCAAACTGCCTTTACCTGTTTGATAAATCCACCACCTCCAATTGATAACAAACACACATTTAAAAGCAGAACAGTGGTTGAGTCGAGTGGCACCTTTAAGACCAACAAAGTTTTATTCAAGGTATAAGCTTTCGTGCGCATGCATACTTCTTCAGGTACATCTGCCATCTGGAGAGCAGTTTTAATTCTGAGTGATCTCCAGCCCTCATAGAAACGGGTTTTTAGCCACCCCATTGGCGGGAAGCCACAGATGTGCTATTAAAAGAAGTAGAGAAATGATGTGGCTTTGACTGCCAAGAGGAGGGATTGTTGCATAGAATTTTGAATAGATGAAACAATTATTTGACCTAAGCACTTTGTTCATTATTGAAAACTTATATTTGAAAATCTATTAATGTTAAAAATCTTTATAGTAATATACAAAAAAATCATAGAATAATATCTTAATAATTATATTGTGGTAGTTTGTACGTAGATAGAGAACTGCCAGAAGTACAAGCTGGGTTTCGAAGAGGTAGAGGAACTAGAGATCAAATTGCCAACATTCGCTGGATTATGGAGAAAGCAAGAGAGTACCAGAAAAACATCTACTTCTGCTTCATTGACTATGCTAAAGCTTTTGACTGTGTGGATCACAACAAACTATGGCAGGTCCTTAAAGAGATGGGAGTACCAGACCACCTCACATGTCTCTTGAGAAACCTGTATAAGGGCCAAGAAGCAACAGTTAGAACCGGATATGGAACAACTGATTGGTTCAGCATAGGAAAAGGAGTACAACAAGGATGTATATTGTCACCTTGCTTATTTAATATATATGCAGAGTACATCATGCGAAATGCTGGCCTGGATGAATCACAAGCGGGAATTAAGATTGCTGGGGAAAAGATCAACAACCTCAGATATGCAGACGATACCACTCTAATGGCAGAAAGTGAAGAGGACCTAAAGAGCCTCTTGCTCAGAGTAAAAGAGGAGAGCGCAAAAGTGGGCTTGAAGCTCAACATCAAAAAAACTAAGATCATGGCATCCGGCCCCATCACTCCTTGGCAAATAGAAGGGGAAGTCGTGGAAGTAGTGACAGACTTCACGTTCCTGGGATCCCAGATCACCGCAGACTGTGACTGCAGCCATGAAATTAAAAGACGCCTGCTCCTTGGGAGGAAAGCGATGGCGAACCTAAACAGCATGATAAAAAGTAGAGACATCACCCTGCCAACAAAAGTCCGCATGGTCAAAGCAATGGTATTCCCAGTAGTCATGTATGGCTGCGAGAGTTGGACTATAAGGAAGGCCGAGCGCCGAAGAATAGATTCTTTTGAACTATGGTGCTGGAGAAGACTCTTGAGAGTCCCTTGGACTGCAAGAAGAACAAATCAGTCAATCCTCAAAGAAATCAACCCTGACTGTTCCCTGGAAGGCCAGATAATGAAACTGAAGCTCAAATACTTTGGCCACCAAATGAGAAGGGAGCACTCACTGGAGAAGACCCTGATGCTTGGAAAGATTGAAGGTCAAAGAAGACGGGGACGGCAAAGGATGAGATGGTTAGACAGTGTCATAGATACAACGAACATGAAATTGAGCACACTTCAGAGGATGGCGGAAGACCGGAAGGCCTAGCAGGAGCTGGTCCATGGGGTCGCGAAGAGTCGGACTCGACTGTGTGACTGAACAACAACAACAAAGTTTGTATAGTTTGCATTGGTTGCTTACCTGGAGATCAGCAGCTAACTGCTACACCTAGGGTAGCCCCCAGATGGAGCCTGAAGATTGCCGGGTATCACAACTGAACTCCAGACCTCTCTTCCCCTGGAGAAAATAACTGCTTTGGAGTGTGGACGTTATGACATTCTATTCAGCTGAGGCCTCTCCCCTACCCAAACTCTGGCTTCCGTAGACTCCAACACAAAATATCCATGTATTTCCCAACCTGGAGCTGGCAATCTTAGTCAGGACTGGCCCCAATGAGTTCCCCACAAAGGCTTGGAAAGGGCCTCCTGCCTTTGCCTTTTTACTGAGAGAACCAAGCTCGGTTGCCTAGCAACAGCTACTGAGGGAAAAGTTAGTCCCATAGCAGGAGAAGTGTCTTTGTCAGGAGAGACAGCTGTTTTGGCAGTTGATTCTGTCAGTGGGCGGGGGAGTGGATTGGACCCAGCAGCGGGTGGGGGAGAGGAGTGGACCCAGCATCCAGCCAATGGCACGTGAGTACTCTTGATTGGCGGTTGATGGGCCAATGGCTGATGGAATGCACAGTGCAGCCAATGGGAGAGCTGGAAAGTGCCAACATGTTAGGGCAACTATATATATCAGATTATACTTTGCAAGTATCTTCCTCAAGGTTTTTCCATAAGTATATTGCTGATGGAGTTTGAACAATGTCTAACAGATTGCATATGTAAGCAGACTCACCAATACTCTTAAATCTTTTTCAGACATTCAGAATGTGTATATTGTAAGACCTTGTGCAACTGTAGTTTGTCAGAATGCATGTCAGGTCTCATGTTTAATGATCTCCTATATTACAATCTGCCGAGTCCCCAGGTGTGATTAGAAGGCAGCTTTCCTAAAGCTAAGCAGATATTACTCTGGTCACCATTTGGATAGGAAACTGCCTAGCTTCCTAACTACACTGAATAAAATATGAGGTATAAATGAAATAAATAAATACGTTCTCCTTACATGTGGGAAGCTGGCATAGTGCGGCGTTCAAAATGCAATCCAGGAGAATGGCAACATGTGCTCTGCTTGACCTGGGTTTTACTGGGGCAATGGTGTTCTGTATTCTTTGTGCTTGGGGGAGAGCTTCTGGCCCCACTGGTGGACGTCCTGATGGCACCCGGGTTTTGGCCACTGTGTGACACAGGGTGTTGGACTGGGTGGGCCATTGGCCTGATCCAGCATGGCTTCTCTTATGTTCTTACTGGCTTTACTTAATGTTTTTCATAGGGGGGGGGGGGACATACCAAGGATTCCAAGAGCTCTGTAAGTCTAGGGTGATCATCGGATCCATAATTAGAAAAATGCGTATCTTGGGAATTTTTTTATCTGTTTTTTCAAATGACCAATTCTGTCCTACTGAGACATAAAATGCAGGGTGGTGGATCAAAATTTTAAAGCAAAAGAACTATATAGATGACGACAGAAGATCCTTTTCTGCATTTGGTGCTTATTTCTCCATAGCTTCTCCACCAATGAGCTTTTCTCCCAGCCCAGCTCATTTTTGTTATCAGAGTTGTATGTCTGACTGGGGAGATAAGCTGCTTGTGAAGAGCCACTTACACCCCTTTTGTTCTTAAAATTTAAGTTTCTGGACCGTGTTGTTTGTCCAAACACCCCTCCCTCTATTTAACTGTAGTGTAGTCAGGCCCAGCCCGAGGTTGTCCTGCGCTCTAGGCGAGCGCAGATGCCAACCTCCCAGCAGGGCCTGGAGACATCTCCCCACTGCCGCTGCTCGCCTCCCCCCAGCCGCCGCCGCTCGCCTCCCCCCTCCTGGCTGCCGCTCGCCTCCCGCCCCTGCCTCCCCCCTGCCCCTGCTGCAGCCTCTCTGCCAAGCGAAAAAGCCACAGGGGGCGGCGGCCAGCAGCATGGGAGAGGGTGTGGCGGCGAGGAGCGAGCAGGATCACGGGGGTGCACAGCTCTGAAGTGCAGAGCCATGGCCGCCCGCATGCCATGCCCCCCACGCGCCGCCGGTGGGTTCCCCGGCAAAAGCTTCCCCGGCCGCCTCCACCGGGCGCTCCTGAGTTGCTAAGAGCGCCAGAGGGGTGGGCGCCCGGTTAGGGCGGCAGCGGGGGGTTGCAGGGGTTGGGGGTGGGGTGCAGTTTGGTGCCCCTGAGGGCTGGCGCGCCCTAGGCCAAACACTAGCTGGCCTAGTGATAGAGCCAGCCCTGAGTGTAGTCACTATCTTTTAGAGTTAAGGTTGCCAGGGCTCCTGCTATAGTGGGAGGACTCCCATTAGCAACCATTGTTGTCTGCTGCTGCTCCAAGCAGTGGTGGGAAGAAAAAAATAATTTAAAGAGCAGCCTTGCACACAATGTGATGTCTTCTGGAAAACCCAGAAGTGACACTACATAGCTCTAGGAATCATCAGAATCTCTGTGGTTTTACCACAGAGTTCTGGCAAGTTCATCATGGTGTAACACCAGCACTCCACCCATGTACCCATCCCCAAACTCTTGAATTCTACATTGAATTTGGCTTCCTCCAACAACTGAAATGACAGATGTGCACACCAGTGAATTGATTGTCAGCTATTAGTCTTCCTCTTCTTCCATGCTTCAGCAATGCTTGTCTGTTTTTTAAAAAAGTTACTGCCACATGAACATTCATGTATTTATCTTTTTCTTTCTCTCCATATTAATACAAAAACTAGATGCCCCCGACTGCCCTGGGGCTTGAGGTGGGGCTTTTTGGTGATAAAGTCCAGTGAAGTCCAGTGATGGTGATAAAGTCCAGTGAAGATGTACCATAGACAGCTGGCTCCTTCTTGAAATCTGCAGAACTGGGTAGTTTGTTTGCTTTGCAGAACTTAATCTCACAGAGGAATAAGTACATCTGAATTTCATATGGGAAAGATGAAGCTTCACAACTATAAAAACATTATGTGTTCTTTGATCCACAGGTATGTTCAGAACCTTTGGGGGGAAGTTGTCTATTGTTTGATTCTCTCCACTGATGTAAGGACATACACTAGCCTCTTATGGATTTGCCCATCTGCCTTCCCAGATGGGAAAAGAGATAGCAGAGGAGAAGCAGCTGCTTACAAAAAGTCAAAGGAGAGTGAAAATGGCAGCACTCCCCCTCCCTTGAGAAAACATGAGCTCTGAATGGAAGTAATGCTAGAATATGATGATGTTGTGAAAAAACAGAGCAGTGCTGTTCAGAGAAAACAGTATCTTTATTGGGGTGACAGCATATGCAGGAGGGGTCCTTCAAATAGGGAGTCACAAAACATAAAGGCACATGTTCGTAGGAGCTCTGTCGTTCAGTGATGCCTCTAAAAAGAATCTTGGACTGAGCATTTCCTAGTATTGGCTATGAAGAATGAGCAACATTTAAAGACTATCTCAAAATTCTTAGAATCTGTTCTGAATTTCTGGAACATCTAGAATTATCACCCTCTCTGTCTGTCTCTCACGACTCCCATTTTTATTCCGTTTCTCTCATTTCTTTTCCTGCTAGTGTGTTACAGGAGGAATGGAGTTCCTGCGAGGTACTAATGTTGAACATTTAGTTTGTATTGTTGTATTGTCATTATACTAAACTTTAAAGGGTCTTTCGGTACACATCAATGACCTTAATTCTTGGGCATTTGACTGTTTATATAACAATACTGTTCTCCCTGTGAAATTAACAGAGTGATCCTGGGAACAGTTACTCCAGGATAAGCCAACAGATTTCAATTAGCTAAGGCTAGAATAATGGGCAGGACGATCCTCTGTTACGCTGGTGCTGCAGTATTGTTGCTCAGTGGGGGCGGCGTGATAGACAGGGCAGACAGGACCAATGGGAGCCATGAGTCAAGGTGGCTGAGTCAAACATCCATCACTGGCAGGAGGCAGAAAGGGGTGGGCCGCAGGAGCCTCTCTCCTCCCTTGCTGCACACACTCCTTAAAGAGACCAGTTCCCGTCAGCCCTGGCCACCTGTTGATGGGGAGGGGGACATCAACCGCCCGCCCCACGGGGCATCACAGTGTCACTCCGCACACAGAGTGCACATGACCCCTGAGGGCCATGATGAACAGGAACATGAATGTGCGGGCGCCCTCCACTCACCAGCAGCCAAACTGTCCAGCAGAGCGCCCACGCCGTCGAGTGTGTCCCCATGCAACCTCTGCTGGAGGATGAGCAGGAGGAGGTGTGGGAGCTGCTGGGGGCCTGGAGAACCTCAGGCATGTCCCCCAGCAGCCGCTCAATGCCCTTCTGCCCCCCTCCAGGTTCCCAGCAGCTGCCATCACAGATGCTGCGAGAAGCTTCATCCATTGCTGCCCCCTGGAAAAGGATTTCTGCCACTCATGTTACCGCCAATGGTCTGCCTCGTTGTTTGGGGAAATTAGCTTTGCAGCAGGGGAGACCAGAGGGGTACAGAGATCACACACCATTTGTATACCAAGGTCTGGCACAGTAGGAAGACTTCAGATATGAAGAGCAAATTAAATGGGTTTTATTGAAGAATTTCCCTAATTACAAGCACACTAAGCATTCAAAAAGAGCAAGCAATAGAGAACTAAGAAAGTAGAGGTGATTGATAGAGAATAGAGGGAGTAATACAATATGTCCAAATGTGCAGAATCCATGGAGAAGGGATTGTGGCCCAAACATAGTTTAGGGGTGCACTGCCAGTTGGCATCAGGGCAGAGGCCATGTGCGTGGACGGATGTAGACATTAGAGAACAATGCTGACCAATGGGAGGTCTTGAGGGGCTTGCCCCAGGTGAAGACAAAAGATTACCTGGACCAGTCAGGTATCCTGGGGGTGCAGTTGTCAGGGGGGGCACGACCTAGGTGTGACCAATGAGGTCCCAGAGGAGCAGAGTCTGGATTAACAATAGCTAGCGGGTGCTAGATGATTGGGCTGGGAGTGCCCATTGTGGAACGATAGGGTGGTCTGTCATTTCCCTGGTGCCAGACAAAAAATGTGATGTTTCTTAACGTCCAGCAGGATGGACCTGAATGGAAGGCCAGTCACTGGTCATGGAGAGTTAATATTTACCTTGATAGGTCTAGCAGAGGTATTAGAATGCAGATAGTTTAAACAAATATATGGAGACAGGAATGTGAAGATTATTTTGAAGTATTTCCTGATATAGGTAAAACAAGAGATGGGGATGGAAACATGCAACGTACTTCATTCATGACAATAGCACAGACCAGAGGCTCTTTGTCCCTCCCTGCCTGTACATTTGGCAGACAAAAGACTGGCCATTTGGTCAGCAGAAGATGATGATGAAGAAGAGGGGATTGGATTTAAACCCCACCCTTTACTACTCAAAGGAGTCTCAGAGTGGTTTACAATCTCCTCTCCCTTCCCCTCCCCCTCCCCTCCCCACAACAGACACCCTGTGAGGTAGGTGGGGCTGAGAGAGCTATTTCAAGGGCTGCCCTTGAGAGAACAGCTCTGATAGAATTTGTGACTGACCCAAGGTCACACCGGCAGCTGCATGTGGAGGAGTGGGGAATCAAACCCAGTTCTTCCAGATTAGCGTCTATGCTCCTAACCACTATACCAAACTGGCTGAGGTGAGAGCAGAAACTTGCCCATTCTAGTCCTTTTGGACTGAGCTGACAGGAGAGAAGGGGGGGGGGTTTGCTTGGATGGAGGATGTTTGGCAGTGCAGCCAGCCTGGAGAATCATCACTTGGCTTGAGTTTTCCCAGCCAAGATGTGGTTCTCCTAGCCTCCCAGCAAAAGCCACTGTTTAAGCCAAGCCTGGCTTCATAAGGGCACTGTTTTAGGAGGTTCAGAGGTTGTTTTGGGGTGTGTCTCTCTCTCAGGAAAGACCACCCCAGATTCAGGGCCCAGGAAGCTGGTTACATTAGCTGCCTACACTCAATCACTGCCCATATGGAGGAAAGGGTGAGTGGGATGGGCTGTGCTGGATGAGGGCCCTGTGCCCAGGGACTCAGCAAAAGGCCAGAATCCCCTCCTCCTCTGGGGCACCAACAGCCATGACACCTGGCACAGGGAGAACTCCCTCGCCACTGCCATGCCTGCCCCCCCTCCATCTGGCAGGGCAAGTCCACTGGCATTTGAAGATGCCGAGTTTGCCCTCTACATCACCTCTCCTCCAGTCACCAGGCCTGGGGAATCCATGATGCTCAGTGACCAAAGGACCATGGAGACTCCCATTACCATGCACTTCTTTGGGGTCAGGCCGCAAAGGCGGTCCATGACATCAGCACCATACATCAGAGAATAGGGACCTAGGCACAAGGGGAGGACACAGCAGTAAGTCCACGGGAGTTCCCAGATGGGTGCCAGTGTCATAACACTGTATCCCCCCAGAGGCACCTCACCTCGCTCGGCTGCCATCTTGGGAGCCTGGCCACCTTCATCCTCCCTGCCACTCAGTTCAGTCTCCTCTTGGCTACACATATGGACCAGGGCCCTTGGCACAAGGTCCCATGGTGTCGTAGGAGCACCCCAGCAGTGGAGATGTGGGTATGATGATGGTGGAATCAGCCTCCTCCAAGGGGATGGGGGTCAGTCCATGGCTGCTCTGGCTGCAGCTGCATCCTTCGCCCACCTCGGTGACCTCAGAGGACAGCCCTGCAACAGCATCCCAACCCTGAATGCCCTACCTTCAGCTGTGATGTCAGGAAGATTTAATGGGATTTCATACTCAGATCACCTTTGTAATTGAGGCAGCAGTAAAATTGACTCTGTGGATCATATTCTGCTTGATTGTCCCAAATTTTTAGCTCTAAGAGATGAACTGATCTCCCCTTTATTCCATCAGGACTTCCTCTCTCAAGAAGCAAAATCATCCTGGTTACTTAGAGCCCAAGACAAAGAAACTACTCTGCATGTGGCAAAATTTCTAGCAGCTGTTGTCAATCACATGACAACTTTTGCAGTAGCAACCTTTAATTTTTTCCATGTTTCCCTGTGGAACGAGGTTTATTGTGGGATGAGGGTTTGCTATTTATGACTTGTTGCAAAAACAATAAAGACAAATAAATAAAGTCACACTTAGGGTGTGGTCACATGGTCCTTTTGATTGGGGTTCGCCGCTGTTCCCTCCTGCATTTAAGTTTGCTGATCAGACAGGCGAATCCGCCTCCTGTGCCAAAGCAAGCTCACTCCTGCAATGCTCCCGGGTTTTCCTGCCCCCTGGAAAATAAAATATTTTCCTGGCACTTGTGCTTGGAATGCGCGATTTCACCCATCTGGACAACCATCTTTCTCCATGATTGCGATTAGGGCTGTCTGACTGCTCTTTGTGTGATTTTTTTTTAAGCTTCCAGTTTGAGCGCTTGAGCAAACATGCGCTTAATAAATTCATTATTAAACGTTACTTTATGTTCATTTCTCTGTTTAAAGATAATATGAATTTGTTGTAAGAAACAGAAGCCCCTTCCTTAGGAACTGTCAGGGCTTACAGCACCCTGGAGGTGGGAACGAGAGGCGGGGGCTCCGGCAGCCTGGACAGGGGCCGGCAAGGAGGATGGCAGAGATGGCGGGGCTGAGCCTTTTTTCACCAGGTGGAAAGCAAGTCCCAGTAACCACAGGGTCTGACATCAGGGGTTCTCAGGTCACAGTCCAAAAAGTCACAATCCTGGTCAAGTTATATATTCAAAAGGCAAAGTCAGAAGCAGTCCAAAGGTCAGGTAACAAGAATGGACATAAAGCAGGTCAGACAACTGGTAGAGACATCCCCAAAATTGCAGATAAGTTGATCTCACACTAGCTAGAGCCTCTCTCCAGCCTTATATAGTGAGGTTCCCTACAGGTGCTGCTGGTTCCATACACGGCTGAGGGTTATCAGGTGTTCACTCCTTGCCTGGTCCATGCCTCAGTGCTAGCCCTTTGCCTCTTCTGCTCCTGGGGTGCTTCAGGAGACCACAGCAGTTATGGTCATGTGCAGGTCCATGCTGGAGCCTCCAGGCATGAGGACCTGCTGGCTCAGGGGGAGGTATTGGTGCTGGCTCAGGGACCCTTCAAGATCCATACCTCAGAGGAGGGGTCTTCCATGGGTGGCTTGGGTATGGGTTGTCCTCCTCTTCCTCTGATGAGGAATCATCCTCCCATGCTATACCGGGGTGATTCATGACAGGGCAGTTATACAAGATCTTGTAGGTATTATACAAGATCTTGCACAAGCAGAACTGTGCTAAGTCCATTTATGTTTCTGCTTGTGCATCACTGAATCCAAGCCCTTATTTGTACTAGCTCTGCCATATCACTTGCTTTGGTTTCCAGATGCCTCTCTCTGGCTGCTGTGCCTCATATATCCTTTCCGTCTGAAATTTAGCAGGCATGATTTGAAGTTTGAGAGGCATAGTCTCTGGGAATGTCAAGCCAATTGAATAGAAAAACAATAAAATAAAACATTTCACACCCCAAGATGTGTGTGTACACAGATGCTTTATTGATCATTTGAAATCTTGAAGTGTGAATGTTTGTCTGAAAAAAGTTCACAAAAAATCTTGATCAATATTATGTGACCTGGCATACTGATGCCTCTGTTCAATTGTCCTTCATAAGAAAGCAAAGTTGTGTAAAGTATTAAACATATCATGTGGCAAGGGAAAGTAATAAATACATTGTGGCTAAATTTCCAAAGGTAATACTTGTACATTTAAGCATTTACATTCAAGCATTCATAAGATCCACACCTTGTTCAGAAATTCAACCTTTTCCAATATAAACAGGTGTTCTACTAATATCTGCACTAAATATGTTCTGTCTTTTAACTGAGTCAGTTCATGTCTTTACAATAAACTCTGAAAGAAGACTATGGGTTTTGAAAAGGCTGAAAATAAGGGATCTAAAATGTACTATACATAACTTCAAAGATACTGATTTGCAATGTACAGAAAATTGAACACTTTTGCCTTCCAAATCCAGAGAGAAAATAGAGAGAAGTATAAACGAACTAGATATAGTGCTGAAGAGGTGTGAGATAACTTGGGCAGGAAAAGGGAAATTGGAGTACTTGATATGAAATTCCCAAGATGCTTGGGCTTAAATCCAACCAAGAGGCAGGAAGACTTAGATCAAGTTGAAAGCAATGAGACATGGTACATGTAATGGTGTATTGAACTGAAACTAGTCTAATTAAACACAGACCTTGAATATCAGCACTGGAAATATTTGGGGTTGTTGTTATATTATATACTAGCCTGATAACCGTGCTTCGCTACGGTATTTAAGTTCCGTAAATCCAGTTATAATACTGATGATGTGAAATTCAAAATGTGACATTTGTTGTAGGAATTCTAATAGAGAAGATTGTAGTGTAAGAAATGAAGTGAGACATATATACTCCCCCCACCCCACTGAAGGACCTCTCTATATACCAGATTGGTGGTTCTGCCCTCAGGTGCTAGGATCACCAGGCTGCTTGGTGAGCTCACTCTGGAGCAGGCCACATAGAACTGTCCATTTAAGAAGGAGTTGTCTGTTAAGTCAACTCCTGCTACCTTCCACGAAAGTGATGGCCTCTCTACTTGTGTTCCCGGATTGTTTTGCTCATATGGAGACTGTGTGGTTCTGAGCACCTCAGGGTGATCTTGCTGGTACTTGGCCTGTGCAGCTCAGTGCATCACAGGAGTACTATGTGCAAATGTCTTTGCCGCATTCCTAAATTGCCTCCTCCTTGTAGCGTTGGTGTATCTGGCTCGATGTTTGCCAGGAACTTTTTTGGGGGCAGTAAGAGGTCAGAGGTGTGAGGGGAAGTTGGTGTGACGGAGTGGCGATATGGTGGACATTTCTTCAGGTTCATGAGAGAGGCACGCATCGAAATGGCTCCTAGAAATGTTCTTTACTATCTCCCCATAAACATTCATACCCTGGCCTTGCTCCTACACCTGACAGGCACCAGCCTACCTGGTGTTGGGGGGGATTGTATTTAAAGACATCGGGGAGGCTGGGCCAGCAGCAGTGCTAAGGCAATCCTGCTGAGGAAACCTCCCTGGCAGCTGTAAGCATCCCACCTCCTCTCCTACACCTGACAGGCAGCTGCCTGTCCAGTGTAGGAGGGGGAGGGGGAGGAGTATTAGAAGCCACTGTGGAGGCAGGGCTGGCAGGATCACTAAGGCGTTACTGCTGGAGCAGGCTCCCTCATGGCTTTAAGCACCCTGCAACCACTGCTGCACCTGACAGACAACCACCTGTTAGGTGTAGGAGGTGGGGGGAGTGTGTTGGAAGCCATCCCACCACCTCTCTTACGCCTGACAGGCAGCTGCCTGTCCAGTGTAGGAGGGGGAGGGGGAGGAGTATTAAAAGCCACTGTGGAGGTGGGGCTGCACCTGACAGACAAACGCCTGTTAAGTGTAGGCGGTGGGGGGAGTATTTTGGAAGCCATCAGAGAGGCTGGGCCAGCAGCTTTGCTTCACCTCACAGGTGGTTCTTGGCCACTCCTGATTTCCTCAACTGTTATTAGCTCTCTGCAGTCCTCTGTAACTGTTTTTTTACCTCAGAACACTGAGCTCTGCAGCTGACCAATCAGAGAGTGGGGGGTGCAGGGAGGCAGCTGCATAGGAATCAATGGGGGAGCACATTATCCCCCTTTTGACCCACTTAGGGGTCGAATTTCTAAAAATCCCTTCTTAGTGAGCACCTACGCCACAATGGGAGCACTCTCCCTGAATTTGGTGTCTCTAGGTCCAGTGCTTTGGCCTGGGCATTGATTTTACGGTGAGGGTACTTTCTTTTATATCTATAGATATAGCACCACAAAGTACTTGACAGATGTCCGTAAACAAAAGAGAGAGGTCCCTGCTTAAGCTTGGTTAAAAGATTTAGACAGGATGAGGATGAAGGTTTTAAACCAAAGGCTTCATGGAAATGGTGCTTTGAGGAAGGATTTGGATGAAGAGACAAAGGAGCACTGTGTATATATTTAGGGAAGGGGTTCAAGGTATAAAGGACATTAACTAAAAATGGTGGATTTGTATATAAAAGCAGAAGAGTTGAAATTTCATGTTTTGGTTTTGTGCAAGGCTTGTTCTAAACGGTGATGAATGGATGAACTCTTCACTATGATTAAATTACACAGTAATAAAAATAGTATTATGTAGGTGTTTTGTCAACAGCATCCATAAAAACAAGTTAGACTGGGCAATTAGATGGCATTGATAGTTGCAGGCCACATGATGTCAGGAGATCGATGAATGGATCTTCCATGTTTTCTTTTTTCTTTTTTAATTGCAAACAGCAGCTGCAGGACAGGGAAGAATCTGGTTGAGGCCATGTGCTGCCAACAAAGGAGGTTAACACGACCTCCCTCTCAAATTTTGGGAGATGTTATTTGCCCTTTGTAGGAAATATATTGGAGAAGAAATAATTTCAAGATCTTTTATATCATTGCACATTGTATTCCATATAATGTACTGCATTTTGTATGTTTATATTTACTGACATGTTACGTATAAGTTATGAGTCATTTTGACATACCTGTGTTCTACATTTTGGTGTTCGGACTAATTTGAACTGTCCAGTATATTTTACATACAGGCTGTCCTACTACTGTTTTGTCTGTTTGTTCCAAGGAGACCTGTCTCATTTTGTTTGGAAGTATACAGGCACCATGTGGATATCTGTATGTTTCCCTTCATTGGGAAAACAGGTCCAAGGAATACACTGCAGAGGAAAAGGGTTACCATCCCTCTCTTTCCCAACACTACACATCCAATTTGAGACATCACACTAGCTGCTATTTGCTTTTTAAAAAACCCAATATCTACCCATGGTTCTTGCAATGTGATGTCCAAATACTTAATTTTTTTAGGAAATACCTAAAATGTATAAGCTCCTCTTAAAAGATAAGGACAGGTATCATTGGTTTTCCAGTGGGACCCTATGTACATTTACTCAGAAGTTGAAGGGTGTATTCTCCAAGTTAAAACTAAACAGGAGTACAAGTTGTAAAGCTGAGTCCTGAGCACATTTGCTCGTAAGTAAGTCCTACTGAGCTCAATAGTGCTTCAAGTAAATATGCATGAAATTATTCATTTGTGATATTTACAAGCAGTCACAAGGTGGGGTACACAATTTTTAAAAATCTCAATAAAAACAGTACATAGAAATTAGGAAAGCAATATAAGAATGTACAGGTACATAAAACAGTGGTATTCTCTAACAATTCCCAAACAACTGATGGTATAAAGGTGTTTTTTCACATTTCTCTGAAAAGATACCACAGTAGAACACACAGGGGAGGGCATTCTATCAGAGAAAAATCTTGGCAAATAACAAGCTTGTTTTCCTAAAGGAAGGTATCTGAAACAAACAATCTCCATGTAAATGCATTACAGTAATCTAATCTAGAAGTTGGCTAGGTATGAATGACACTCTAAAGCTGCAAACCCATAAACGTTTCCTTAAGAGCAAGCCTTATTGACATCAGTGTCAACCATTATAACATGCATGGTTGGACTATTAATGATTGTGAGCACCATTCTTATCACTAGACAATATCTTCTGGAAAATAAAAAGGTATATTTTCTTGAGCACTTGAAAATACCTAAAATGTTTTAGATGATTAAATAATCCTGAAAAAAACATGGAAACTACATCCAGCTATTCGGTGCACCTATCTATTGGCGGTAAACACAGAGATACTTGCCAAGTAGTTGTAATCCACACTAAGCAATATGGGAAATTCTCTGTCAAGCCTTAGTAATTTTTTATTTTTATTTTTTGCACATAGTCATACATCTAGTACATAGTATTATTCGCCCCTTGGAAACAACAACCCAAAAATGTTTATGGTTTAGGACCTTCAAGTATTTCAACAACATAGCTGTCAATGTTTTATTTAACTTATTACTCTGCAACACAAATTTTAAAAAGATTATTCAGATATTAGTTTTTTTAAACAGAATATTTCAACGCCACAAAAATAAATTTAATGGTGCAATATTGGACCACGATTCTTAAACTGATATGTGATATTACTGGGCACAATAGCCCTATGAGGCGAGAACTTGTCTTACTTAATTTATGGGAGGGGATAGATGTTCCTGCTATCAGGAAAGATATTATCTCTTATATGTTGGTGGCCGGCAAAACTTTAGTGGCTAGGCATTGGAAAAATACAACCCTCATTGAATATGTGGTTTAATAAGTTATGGGAATACCTGGTCATGGACAAAATATCAGATGTTATTTCCTTGGCGGAGAATCTGGAGTTTCATTCAGATTATTTGGAACGTTGGTTTCCTTTTCCTGAATATATGGAAAGACACAGTAAGCTTAAAAAGGCACTTCCTGATAATTTGAAGCTGTATACTCAATAGCTGTTTGGTTTTATTGCTCTTGTGTTTTTTGTTTGTAATTATGTTATTGTTGTGGTTTCCTAATAGTATGTGCTAATGGAAATTGTTGTTATATTATATAAATAAAAGATTATTTTTTAAAAAAATCACGCATTACAAAAAAATAATAATAATTGAATGTGTAATAGGTCTACACTGAATTTTATGCCTCAGAAAATAAAAAAATGGTCATGATTCAGACATAATTACAATGCTATCCTATGCAGAGTTATTCTAGTCTAAGCCCATTGTGTGCTTAAATAATTTTTGCTGGAATCAATGGGATGAAAAAGTATTTAACCTTGGCTTGTGTCACCCAAATCAGTCCCTGTATGCGGCCTGACACATCAGAGTATCCCCTGCACATGTACACTTGCACAAGATCTGGGGTTAAATTAGAATAGTTTCCCTTTGCTGTATACACAAATTCTGCTTTTGACACAGCAGTTCCCAAGCCACTGAGACAACAAAAGAAAAAAGAGCACTTTACCAAGCAAGAAGAAGAAGAGATTGTATTTATACCCTGCCCTTCACTACCCGAAGGAGTCTCAGAGCAGCTTACAATTTCCTTTCCCTTCCCCTCCCCTCCCCACAACAGACATCCTGTGAGGTAAGTGGGGCTGAGAGAGCACAACAGACATCCTGTGAGGTAAGTGGGGCTGAGAGAGCTCTCTCAGGAACTACCCTTGAGAGAACAGCTCTGAGAGAGCTTGTGACTGACCCAAGGTCACACCAGCTGGCTGCATGTGGAGGAGTGGGGAATCAAACCTGATTCTCCCAGATTAGAGTTTGCACTCCTAACCACTACACCAAACTGGCTCTCAGTAACTTATTGTCCTTCCAAGATACAAAAAAGAAATAGAGAAACAGCAGTAGAACACACAGGGGAGGGCATTATATTCTTACTGCTTGGCTGTTAGGCTGTATATCATATCATATAGGGAATACTTATGTCAAAGGGAATAGAGAAAACACTGACATCCTGAGGCCACAAGTTCTTAGGCACTGTGCTCTTTTGCTCCTAATATTTAAAGTCTAGAGAGCTTGTGTAGGATGTTGACTCATGATTTTGGTTTTGTATAGGCCAATGGCAGCTCTTTGGGATAGATAACACTTGATAATGGATATTCCTGTTTGGTTGGTTTGGTGCTATGGAACTGGAAAAAAATAGTGTTTATGTGTACGGCATCCTTATCTCTTCATATAGGTGTTGTAAAAAGAAGCATTCCACAGGAGTTGTACGCATGCGCTGAGGAAGCCGACAGCTTGCCCGACCCCTCCTTAGAATTATTATCTTAAAAGCTCAAAAAGAATGTAATTAGTCCGCCTTCAAGGATAACTAAAAGAAGAAATTGACGTATGAACTTCTGGAGAACACAGGAATTCCACTTTGAGATTTCAGAGGGTAAGATAGCAATTATTCATTATTATTTTAAGGAGGCAACACCCAGGCCAAACTCACAGCTCTTATTAGACTCACTGGAAGATAGTGAGAGTAATGGCCAAGACTATAAAAGAACTTTCTGAGCAATTGTCTGCATTCCAAAATATTGTGACAACTTCTCAGGAACAGATAAAAGCTGAAATTAGGACAGTAAAAGAGGCCGTTACATAGTTGGCAGCAGAGCTTAAAGAAACAAAGATGGCAAACGCTGCTAATGAGCTGGCTACAAAAACAAACAGAAGATAGAACAGCTAACTAGCCAGCTTACTGAGCTCTCAGACCAGAACAGAAGAGCAAACCTCATCTTTGCAGGGATTTCGGAAGAGATAAACAATAACCTTCTAGAAGGAACACTTAGAGAATGGATAGAAGAAAATGCGGTTAAGATGCAAACCCAAGACATTGAAAGAGCCCATAGATTGCAAAGGAAAAGGGAAGGAGGAGCCCCACGAAACATTATAATCAAATTTACAAGAGAAAAGTTACAGCAGGAAGTATATAAGACCTTGAAAAAGACCTTCAGAGGGAAAAAGGTTTGGGTGAGAGAGGATTTTTGCCAAGAAT
Organism: Gekko japonicus; assembly: GCF_001447785.1. NCBI lineage: Eukaryota > Metazoa > Chordata > Lepidosauria > Squamata > Gekkonidae > Gekko > Gekko japonicus. Next base: position 294,293 of record NW_015167544.1, read on the forward strand.
CTATTAGGAAGAAAACCCAAATGAGACTTTATGGGCAAAAACTATACGATAACAAAGTGAAATTCTCATGGGGGTATCCAGCTTCAATAATAATATTTAAAGATGGCAAGAGGTTGATAGCACCTGAGAGAACAGAGAGAGGAGGAAGACATGGAGGAAGCAGATGAACCGGGAGAAGGAACTTCAAATAGACATGATAAAAGGAGGAGGACGGACTCTTACGAGGAAACTTCATAAAGGGAAGTATATAAAAGTTTAATGAGCTAACTTTTGGAATAAGATGCAAGGGGAGGTTTGGGGTGCATACACTCTGGAAGGTGGGGAGACAGGATGATGCCTTCATCCATACTGCTGTCTCAACCACAGGGAAAGGGAGGGATGGGAGGGTCTTTCTTAATAAAGAAAGTAAATTACCCACAGCCAGGGAGGCCCAAGATTAAAAAAAACAAAGAAAATGGATAGGTCTTTAAGAGTGCTTCCACTGAATGTAAATGGTTTAACATCAAACCTCAAGAGATACAGATTAACCAAAATGGCCAGAGAACAAAGGATAGATTTGATGTGTCTACAGGAGACACACACACAAAAAAACCAGATAGAAAACTATTAATAAAAGATCCGAAGTGGCAGGTCTTAGCAGAAGCTAGAGAGAATTCCAAGGCCAGGGGAGTAGCAACCGTGATCCACAAGAACTTTAAAGTGGAGGATATCAAAAAGTTAACAGATAAAGAGGGCGGATACCTATTAGTTAAGTTCAAACTGGAAGGCAAACGAGTCACTATAGTGAACATTTACGCACCAAACAAAAAGCAAAATAAATTTCTAACTAAGGTCTTTAAGAAGATTCAACAATTCTCAGAGAGAGAATTAATTGTAGCAGGGGATCTAAATATTGACATAAAGAATAAAAGCATTAAGCTAGGAGAATGGGGCCTGAAAGAAGTGCATGAGTTTACAGGCACAAGACCTAGACCTACACATATATCCAGTAAACACAAAATGGCGTCATGCATAGATTATATAATCCTGGGGGGGAAATAATATGTCTATAAAAGAGATTCTAATCTGGATATCTGACCACGCTCCCATAAGTATTGAACTGGAGTTAAAACTACCCACAACAAATAGACCCTGGAGATACAATAATAAGGGCAAAAGAAGAGGACAGGAAATATATGACAACACAGATAAAACTGTATTTCAAGGAAAATAGAGGAACGGTGCCCACTAATATACTATGGGATGCTGCTAAAGCGGTAATAAGGGGCCATTGTATAAAGAAAGAAAAGAGCATAAAAAGAGAATGGTATAAAAAAAGACAAATCAAACTCCAGGAATTAGAGAAGTTACAAAGGGAAGAAATGGAAAATTATAGCCCTATTTTACAGAGCAAAATCAAAGAGATTCAAAAACAATTGGAAGCATTAGACATAGCAACAATTTGGAAAAAGGAAATTATGGTAAGGAACGACTTCCAGAGGAATAGCATCAACACAGCGAAAAGATTGGCAAACTATCTGAAGATCAAAAAAGCAAAACAGACGGTTAGAAGTATAAAAAGCAATAATAACATAACACATAACAGGAAATCATTAATGCTTTTGAGAACTTTTATAAAAATTTATATAAGAAAAAGACCACAATAGAGTTTCAGGAGACAACTAGTCTACCCTTGGAGAAAGAAGGGAAAGATGTACCAGAGGGCGAGATTACAGTTCAGAAAATAAGAGACGTAATAAAAGGATTTTAAAAAGGCAAATCGCCAGGGCTAGATGGTTTTACAGGTGAATTCTAGAAAGAAATGATTAAGATTATAACACCCGAATTATTGGAAACAATGGAGGAACCTACCGGCCGGGTCATAACTTGGACCCTGTAAATCCAATCCTCACCAAACTTGGAGGGCAGGTAAAGGAGAGTCAGCTGGAGATCCCCTGCAAGCTTGGTGTCTCTAGCTTGTCCCCCCGGGGGGGGGGGTTATACCGTACCACAAACCTCAAAAACGGAACTTGTTCGTTTAGCCCCTAAAAGTTCTTGACACACTTTCCCATTTTGTGCCCATCCCTAATACCAACTGCACCCTTTGCCCAGGAAAGCTATGACCCAATTGCACAGTGCTGGTTACCAGGATGGGCACAGTTGCATTGTGGGGCACCAGCACAGATTTGTGAAGGGCACCCATTTCCCCCGTCTCAGCTTCTCCATACTATTTCCCCCTACCTATCAGTCCCCAAACCCCTCTAACTATCCATCTACCTATCTACCACCCACCCACCCTACCTTTCTAGGGCCCATTGTCTTCATCCACAATAGGCTTTGCTCCCTAGTAATGAAAATAAAACCACAACAGATTCTGCAACATTTTGTTGTGGGTCCCCACTTGTATGTTCTAATGGCCAAGCAGACCAAAACTAAGGATACTTCAGTCCAGAGACTGGACACTTCAAGGGCCAAGATTGATCTTTTGACAAACCTGAAAAGCACCCTAGGTTTGCAGAAAAATATAAAACAAAGCAAAGCAAAGCAAAACATGGAAGGGTAGGTTTAAAAAAAACAGATGTCCTCAGTGGCCATTGCTAGGCAACCACAACAGGCTTGGTTTCTGCCAGTAAAAAGCAGTGAGAGAGGACAGAGCCTTTTCAGGACCTGAATGAGGGAGCACTCATTGGGGTGACTTGCATGACTCACCTAGGTCTGGCTTGCTAGTGTTTATCACCACCCCACAAAAGCCAATGAGCCCTGCACAATGTGAGATAGATGGCAGCCCCTGGCCAAGCCCTGTGCAAGGCAAGGCAGATAGCAGCACCCTGCTCAGCTGAGCCCAGCATGAGGCAGGGCAGAAGACACCCAGTCAGGCATAGCTAAGCCCCAAGTTTGACAAAGAAGAGAGCAGCACCTAGCATGGCTAAGCCACACAAGACAAGGCTGAAGGAAACACACAGCTGAGCCAAGCCCCACATGAGTCAAGGCAAAGCAGAAGGCAGTACCCAGCCAGGTTCTATACAAAATGAGACAAGTCAGGAGGCGGGGTTTCAGCGAGCTGATGGTGGCTGTGTCTCCTGGGATCTCCCAGGGAGGCGGCTCGCAAACCAGCAGTTAGAGAGGGAGTGCGAATGTCCACGCCCCCCGGGGACCCTTGCGAAGTGTCTCCAGTCATGGAGCGCTGAGGGTCGCCTCTTTCCCGGCATGCTGTCAGGAAATTGAGGCATCCCTTTGCTCTTACAATCTCTCTGCTGTGTTCCGGCAAGGACTAAGCTACGCACACCCCATCAAGCGAGTGGAGGTCGAGCGGCAAATAAGCATATCTGTCCTGTTGGCGAGATCTACTTGATCTACATATGAAGAGTGAGTAAAGTTGAAATGAAACAACAAAGCGAAAGCCTCCCGGGGAAAAGCGAGCGGAGAGAGGGGATTCTCCTCCGCTAAGAACTGTTTATAAGCGTTACGGAGCTAGAAGAAGGGGGGGGGCATGTTTAAAAGCGGCAATGTACTATATGGAGAGATTCCAGGAGGCAGTTAAGTTTTCAGGACTTTGGCAAACTTTGTAAAAGTAAACATCCTTAAAAATGGTGACGGACAATGTAGTAAGAGCAACAAGCGATATCCAAGCTTTCTCTAGGAAGTGGAAGAGCTGCGGGTTAACCATGTGACCTGAAATAATCATATACTCTTGCAAACTGTGTCTTAAGCCTTTGTCCCCTGTTGGTATAAACGAGGTACTATGCAAGAACTGTGCTACATGTCAGCTGTTGCTTTTAAAAGGACTGTGTTAATATTGGAGAAGTGTCTAACCAATGATCATAGGGGCTTCCAGGATCGAAGAGGAGAGTCAAATGGGCATTTGCAATTCGAAGGGCCTGTATGCAGACCATAAGCGAGGCTTAAAGCGAAGGAGTATCCTCCATGGTTATATCCTGATTAAGTCTGCTGGGCAATAAGGTGACGAGACTCTTTTCAAGTCGAGCAGTGAGAAGCAAATTGGAATGACCCCTATGATTGAAGGCAAGAATTTAAGTGGAACAGTCCTGGAAAAAGAAGAAGGGACTTTGTTTTGAGATGGCCAGTTCCTGATACAGCAAGATGGTGCCACAGGGAAGAAGAAAGAGGAAAACAGCAATGGAAGAGAAAATGAGATCATGTTATATCTACTGAGGGAGACATTGTTAATTTGCTTTTAATGGTGGAGGGGAAAATAATGGTTAAATGAGATGCCATTGTTCTCTGTAATTTGTGTCTAAATTAAATAGCGATTCTCCTGGACTACTCTTCATATAGTCAGATTTGTTGGGATGTTTTTACAAGCTATGATGATGATTGATCACTCTCAACGTTAAAGAAAGTTTTTTACTATTGTTAAGCAAATTTTTACAAGCTGTATGTGACCTCCAACCCTTGAGTCCTTAGTGGGTTTTCTTTTATTTCTCCTATAGTGTGTAGATTCCCTCCCTAATTTCATTGTAGTTTTTAGTAAATGCAAAAAAAAAAAAAATCCCCTACGGGGGGCCATAAAAAAAGTTGAGACAAGTCTGAGGGCAGCACCTGGAAGCCCTGTCTAGGTAAGACAGAGGGTGGTGCCCAGCTGAGCCCTGAAAGAGATGAGGGAGGCACCCTGCTGGCATGGCCAAGGTGTGAGAGGCAGTGCCTGGTTTGTGTGAGACAAGGGAAGTAGCATCTGACCTGCCTGAGGTGAGGAAAGCTGCACCTAGCCAACTGGTTAGGCAGGCTGCCTCCCTCCTCCCATCCCCCCCCTTTGGGAGGGAGAGGCAGGGTCACATTGACTCTTCTCCTCTCCCTCCTTTGGGGGCAGGGCCAGGGTGGGCTAGAGGATGGACGCTTTCCCAGAGCTTTCCCAGTCCCCCCCCCCTCACAGGGTTGTTCTGGGGATAAAATGGAGGAGAAGAGTATGAAGTAAGGTTCTTTGAAGCCCCATTATTTTTTTATTTTTTTATTATTTTCAATTTATATCCTTCCTTGCCTGCACAGGCAGGCTCAAGGCAGCATACAACAAGTTAAAATACAATAAAACACAATGCATAAATGCAATACTATGAACTTTTCGCATAAAAACAATATACATATAAAGTGCAAGTCAATGTAGATGGCAATTGCTGTATAGTAATCCGGTGGAACAGGCCAGCATCCATGGTTGTTATTAGTCCTCATTCTCATTATGGAGAAAGGTGGGCTACAGATGAAGTAAATCATAAATATAGCTGAAGATGGAGGGGCAGATAAAAGGGTGGGTAGCGGGTGGGAAGGCAAGAAGATAGCAGAGAAGGTTAAGGACATGATAGTTGCCAGGTGGGGGGAAAGAGGACAGGGCCAGGGTGGGCTAGAGGATGGACGCTTTCCCAGAGCTTTCCCAGTCCCCCCCCCCTCACAGGGTTGTTCTGGGGATAAAATGGAGGAGAAGAGTATGAAGTAAGGTTCTTTGAAGCCCCATTATTTTTTTATTTTTTTATTATTTTCAATTTATATCCTTCCTTGCCTGCACAGGCAGGCTCAAGGCAGCATACAACAAGTTAAAATACAATAAAACACAATGCATAAATGCAATACTATGAACTTTTCGCATAAAAACAATATACATATAAAGTGCAAGTCAATGTAGATGGCAATTGCTGTATAGTAATCCGGTGGAACAGGCCAGCATCCATGGTTGTTATTAGTCCTCATTCTCATTATGGAGAAAGGTGGGCTACAGATGAAGTAAATCATAAATATAGCTGAAGATGGAGGGGCAGATAAAAGGGTGGGTAGCGGGTGGGAAGGCAAGAAGATAGCAGAGAAGGTTAAGGACATGATAGTTGCCAGGTGGGGGGAAAGAGGACAAATAGTGTGGGGAAGTTGAGACTGGGGTGGGGGGGATGGATGCCCTTCACAAGTCCTTGCAAGTTCCCCCCTGCGTAACTGGGTCTACCCTGGCAACTGGCACTGCACAACTGGGCCACAGTTTTCCTAGGCAGAGGCAGAATTGGGCAAAAAACTGAAGATGGGGAGAAGATCAATGTAGGGTGGCAGGGGGGTGGGGAGGAGAGGAGGAAGGAAAGGGGGAGAGGCTTTCAAGGAAGGGGGAAAAGGAAACAGTGGAAAGGAGGGAAATTCATCCCACAGGTCCTTGTGGGCTCCCCAGGAAAGTTAGCAAGACATTTATGGGCCATAAGCATTACGTTTTAATAAACATTATGTGTAACAAGGAAGGGAGGGAGACTTTTAAAAACACCAAGGGAGCCTGATCCTGCTGGGGATTGCAGTCTAGGGGAAGAGAGGCTGTCTTTCCCCCCACTTCATGCCATTTTCAAGAGCTGAAACAGCCAACTATGCTCTGATCCAGCACCATTCACGCAATAACCTCTCTGCTCACCATACATTAATCTGTACTCTCTGGGTCAAACAAGATTTGATATCTGACAATCTATCAGTGGAACTCCCACATTAAATATATATATATATATAAAAATAGCAGATGAAGAGCTGCTGATTTGGATCTTGTCTCTAGTTCAAAGGAAAGAAGGTTAACCTTACCCCTCCCACACACACACCATTTCCCCTAATTCAGACAATCAAATCATCAGTTCTGTCACAAGCAGGTGGAAAAGGTGCTTTGTGGACAGCGCTTTTTTGGAGCTAAAGAAACAGCAGCCACAAAAGGCTCTGATTCAGATCACAGCTGCAGGATGATAGAGGGCAAGCTGACCTTTTTCCCTGAGCCATTTTCCCAAACTCATTTGGGAACTACATAATGTGTCACAACTAAGAGGACAGGTGCACTGTGGAGAACACTACTCCAGATCTATTTGCTTTTGCAAATGACTTGTGTTAGATATGAATGGAGAAAAGAGAAACAGTTCTGCTGTACAGTAAATGATCCAATTTTTCCCATCTGCAAAAGAAAAGTTCCTATAACTGGATGTATCCCAGTGCTCCAATGTATGAGTCATGAGTCCTCTGTGTAGATGACTTGTCTTTTTAAAAAACTCAGGATATTAACTATTTTCCCCATCACTCTGGAAGATGTTTTGCCCTGAAATTATCACTGACAAGAAAAAGAAACCTGCTACGATGTGTGTGTGCATCTTTGTTTGAAAAGAGGACATTTCAGTATGAGCTCTTTTCCCCAGGAACTGGTCAATAAGGCTAAATAGTATATAAAATAAATTAATGCAGCAGCAATTCAACTAAACCTGTGGATTTTATGAGACTGAAGTTCCTGTCTTAAATTATTCATTTTGTCCTGAACTAAAGCCTAAACAAAATATGGTAATTACTGTCAACTGTGTGAGCTTTCCTTCAAATCTCATTTAGATACATATATACTGGGGGGGGGGGGACTATGTTGAAATTCGTCAGTGACTTAGCTCGAAATGAAACTGCTTAGCAACATCTTTTACATAATGGTGTAAATAAAATTTAAATGGAACACGACAAATTAAACCATGTTTTAGATAAAAGTATGTATATAGCAGTATTTTATTTTCAAAAGACTCCTATAGACTGCAGACTGGATTTAAACTTGGGCCAGGGTACCTGAAGGATCATCTCCTCCCACACCATTCACCCTGCCGGTTAAGATCCACCTCCAAGCCCTCCTGTCTTACAAAATCTGTTTCCACAAGGGGAAGACAACCCATGATAGATGGCATGTTGAACAAAGCCCCAATATAGTAAAAGGCCATGTAAGACCACAAGGTAACTATGAGGGATCATGAATCTCTGCAAGGGCTGGTACAGCAGAAGATGTTTGCAGGCATCCATTGAGTAAGGATCTTCAACTGTCATTATGCTTAGACCAAGTAAATATGAAGAAGAAGCTACAGTTTTAGAAAGTGAATTAAAAGCTGCACTAAGAGCAATTGGGAGAAACAAATCACCAGGAGTAGATGGGATATCAATAGAGCAATTCTAAGCCACAGAAACAGAGTCAATCAACATCTTAAAAGAATATGGCAACAAATATGGAAAACAAAACAATGGCTCACAGACTGGAAGCAGTCAATTTACATTCCAATTCTGAAAAAGGGAGACATCAAAGATTGCAGCAACTGTTGGACCATCACATTAATTTCTCATGCAAGTAAAGTGATGCTAAATCTTTCAACAAAGACAGTTACCATACATGGAACAGAAATGCCAGATGTTCAAGCCAGATTCAGAAAAAGAAGAGGTACTAGAGAACATATTGCAAATTTGCTTTGGTTACTGGAGCATACAAGAGAATTTCAGAAAAAAATCAGCTTGTGTTTCATAGATTACAGTAAAGCTTTTGACTGTATAGATCATGAAAAGCTATGATTGGAATTAAAAGAAATGGGTGCACCACAGCATCCCACCAGGACAATGAAGAAAGCTGACACGAAGAAAGTTAAGTCATTTGAAATGTGAAGGTGAGTTTTATGAATACCACTGACTGCCAAAAAGACAAATAATTGGGTTCTAGGTCAAATCAAACCTGACTTTTCCCTAGAAGCTAAAATGACTAAACTGAGGCTATTGTACTTTGGTCACATTGTGAGAAGACAAGAGTCATCGGAAAAGACAAAAATGCTAGGGAAAATTGAAGGCAGCAGGAAAAGAGGAAGATGCAATATGAGATGGACTGATTAAATCAAGGAAGCCACAGCCCTCAGTTTGCAAGACTTGAGCACAGCTGTTGATGATAGGATACTTTGCAGGAAATTAATTCACAGAAGTTGGAAGCAACTTGACATTATTTAACACACACAAATATGAATATCTGCCTTTCAAGGATGCAAGACTGCTACTTATCCTGGTGAGAATATGCTTTATATCTGCTTGAATGTTGTCATAGACGTTCTGTACACAGTTAATGTGTACAAATCTGAATAGCTTAGAAATGTGCCAGGCAGAGGTTTAAGGATATATTACTACTATAAATGCAACTTGGTTTAAATCTCACAGCTTCTGTGCACAGACTAGAAATGTCCTGGAGTAAATTCTGAGTACAACCTACAAAATTGTAATTCTCAGGTTCCTTGCAAGAGGTTGTGACAGTTATATTAGCTTACAATCAGTGGACTGTTAAGTCAACAGCTGTTGAAACTTACAGGTTTTTTAACTCTTGCAGCTCTCTTAAATCTTTGATTCACTCCTTCAGTTACTAAACAAATTGGAGATGTGCATAAATGCAGAAGTTGTTACACAGGATAGCTAAGTATGTAAACAGAATATGTGAAAGAATGTAAGTAATTGCATGTATGAAACAAAATAGTTTTATACCAGATTTTAGGAAACTTAACTGCTAAATTGAATTATAATTAGTTACTGGCTACTTCCTGAGATCACAGGACTAGCTATATTGCTGAATAATAAAGTGAAGGTTGAATGTGTGAATACAACAGTATCCCAGCTGTAATAAGAAGAAAAAATAATTAATTAATTAATAATAGCACTGGCAGATTTGTACTTTGGTGCTTCCTTCAGTATTCAGTAGCTCACGGCACTTGGACTTCAGCCACCTTGTTCCCTGTACACTGGAGGCATAGAATAATTTCCCCCTCTTATTCCCCCAAAAGTATTGTCTGTCACATTTTATTACTCAAAAATTGAAAAGCTGATAAGTGTCCTACTTAAAGAGACAGGGCTTAATCTGTAATCACTTCAAAGACCTCTCAAACTCATCTGCCTTCAGTTTAACTGCACCTTTGATGTTCTCACTAATCTTCATCTAGCCCTTTGCTCAAGAAAACATAATCACAACCAGTTTTAAGAATATGCCAAATATAAGCCACAAGTAGGCTGAATATATGGTAACTGGATATATTATAAGATTGAAAAGAAAATGCTCAGTTAAAGTGTTAGCTACTAAGCACTGATGGCTGGGGACAGGACAATAGTTTTAGTATCCTAAAGTGAAGCTTCTTGTACATGGAATGGAAGCGGTGCCATCAAGTCGTAGCTGACTTATGGCACCCCCATGGGGTTTTCAAGGCAAGAGACATTCAGAGGTAGTTTGCCATCGCCTGCCTCTGCATAGCAAACTTGGACTTTCTTGGTGGTCTCCCATTCAAATATTAACCAGGACCAACCCTTCTTAGCTTCCAAGATCTTATGAGATTGGACTAGCCTGGGCCATCCAGGTCAGGGCTGTTGTACATAGTGACTAGTATTCCAGGGGGCCAGCGTACTCACAGAATTTTCAGGGTGGCTTCATTTGGAAGTAGAGTGTTCTCAAATTGTCTGGCTTTTAGCCCAGCCTCCTGAATGGCCAGATAACCCTATATAAGCTTCCTGGATCAGGTCAAGATATTTGGGCATACTGCCTCAGGACTGTATTGGCTCTTCAGCTAGCTTAAATAACTTTCTGTTGTCAGGCAAGTATTGGTTTGTAGTAGTGTATCATTTATATCTGCCCAAATACATTTGAAGAAATGACCTTTCTAGGGACTGTTAAACTTCTTGTTTCAAGTGCAGGCTGCATTTTTTCTGCATCTGAACCTTGAGTTGTCAGTGCTGGAGGAAGCAAATGACTGAAAACCAATGTTTTAAAGCAGATAGACTCCCTCCCTTCCCTTGAGTGCTGAAACTGGAAAAGTACTCAACTCTATATCAAAATGGTGGAATTCCTTCCATAGGGAGATTGGTATGTCCCCCTCTATCACTGTCTTCTGCCACAGGGGATGTTAGTTTTGTGTTCTGTTATGAGCCTCCTTCATGTGTTATAACTGTGTTTATGTATTATTTTAAAGCTGATTTAATGTCTTTTTAACTGTTTGCTGTCTTGAGGACTCTAATTGGGTAGGAAGGTGGGACAAAAATGTTTTAATAAAATAATAAATACATTAAGTAGACAAGGAGGATGAATTTGTTGCTGTGGCAGCATTTTAGACTCACCTCAACTGCACATGTAGAGAATCAGCCCTAACTTTCAAGAATGAAATCCTATATATTCTTACTTGGTCGGAGAAAGAAAGATCATTGAACTCAATGACACATGTCGGAACAAACAACCAGAAGATTAGGTAGCTCACGTATGGTTCCATATCTCAGTCATATTAAGTACCCTTATATTCCATGCAAGAATCTTTAATTCATCAGGGATTGAATCTAGGACCTTCTACCTGCAATGCATTTGCTCTGTCATCAAATTTCCCCACTGTCTTAAATTTAACATCTTCCAAATTAGTTGTTGTAGATTTTTCAGGCTGTATGGCCATGGTCTTGGCATTGTAGTACCTGACATTTCACCAGCAGCTGTGACTGGCATCCTCAGAGGTATGGCACAAAAAGATGGAGTATCTGTGTCAATGTGTGAAGAAAAATGGTAGGCAGGTAATTTATATCTACTCAGGAAAGTGGGGTAGGGCTGTGTCATAATCTTGTAGGAGTTTCCCCGGCTGTGACATGCTAATGGAGAAGCTTTCCTGAGGAGGTTCTTTTGCATATGGATTGGCTGTTGAAATTCTACTCTTATCTGTAGCGCTATTGTAAGATGTAGAACATTTTGTGTTTTTCAGGACAGGAAACCATACCCTGTTTATTTTTAAACTCTCTTCTTTCCTGTTAAAATTGTGTTAGTGTTTATGAATTTCAATGGCTTCCCTGTGTAATCTGACATGGTAGTTAGATGTGTTGTCCAGCATTTCAGTGTGTTGGAATAAGATACTGTGTCCTTTTTGAGTTAGGCTATTTTCAGCCACTGCTGATTTTTCAAGTTGGCCAAGTCTGTAGTGTCTTTCATGTTTTTTTATTCTTGTCTGGATGCTACACTATGTGGTCCCGATGTAAACCTGTCCACAACTACAGGTATACTCCCGTATACTCCTGCAGGTATACTCCTGCAGAAGTGAGGGGGTCTCTTCTGTCACAGCCTGGGAGACTCCTACAAGATAATGACTCAGCCCTACCCCACCTTCCTGAGTAGATATAAATTACCTGCCTATCATTTTTCTTCTCACACTAACACAGAGAGTACTCCAACTTTCTGTGTTATACCTCTGAGGATGCCAGTCACAGCTGCTGGCGAAATGTCAGGTACTGCAATGCCAAGATCACGGCCATACAGCCCAGAAAATCTGCAACAACTCATGGACCCTGGCCATGAAAGCCTTCAACAACATATCTTCCAAATTGACTTATAATTCAATAATAAAAGCTATGGCTAATAACGCCATCTATTTAAAGTAGCGGTTTGAACTGAAGCTATGTTTGGGAAAGAAATTGCCCACAACCTTCCAGCCAATGAGGTATCTATCTTTTGTCAGTTGTTGCTCATTTACATACACTTGCTCATTTCCATGGTTCTTTAGGTATATGTTAATATATTTCTCTCAGTTTCCTAAGGGTCATTGGGTTTAATTAATATTGGAAAAAGCATACTGAGTCCAAATTGAATTTTTACAGTATTATTTGTTACAAAAGGTAGAAAAAAGTACTGCAGACACTTCAGCCTATATACATTAATTGCTGGTTATAGCCATCCTGCTTTCCTTCAACAAAATTTCAGAGTTGTGCAAAAGTTTCCTATAAAATTAAGGAGGTGGAAATGAATTAACAATACAGCATGGTTTGTCTTGTTTCTAACTGTATTCATTTAGCAATTGTCAGACAGATGGGACTATCTGTGCCATCTGCTTTGAGATGAAACCTATAGATTCTAAATGGAATAATAAACATACATTCTTACTGTCATTATTTGGACAACTACATCTTTGGCAAGGATCTTTAAAAGAGAAACCAGATGAGAGATTCTATTTAGTAGTACCCTTTTTTTGTGACTACTTTCACAGCACAGACAAACTGGTTTTCATATTTCCAGCATCTGCAGAATGTCATTGCACACTCCTGCATTATATATGTTCAAAACACCATTGTTTTCATGGTCTTAGAAATTCCATGTTAACAAATTCCAGTTCCTTTCTCCCTCAAATGACAAAGAACTGGCTGCATGTTAAAACAGAACACTTTTTTGGATCAACGTAACAGAAAGAATAAAAACTGCCACCATGGAAAATTGTGAAGATTATCATGGAGATAGCAGTAACAATGACAAATGCTGTTATAATTACAATATGAACCCAACATAAATTAGAACAAAGTTTGAATCCAGTGGTACCTTTAAGACAAAGTTTTATTCTGGGTATAAGCTTTCATGTGCACACCCACTTCTTCAGTTCTCTTTCACAAGTACTGAGGGGCAAACACAGAGAGCTCCCCAATCTTACAGAACTCCTCACCCACAACAATTCAACATCTAATTTGAACATGGACACTGGTATCAGAGTTTGCAAACTCAGATGCCAACAACACAGTCACTGGACCTAACAACATCAACTACACCATCTCAGGTTCATTCAGTTGCTCATCTTCTAACATTGTATGTGCCATTAAATGCCAACAATGCCTTTCAGTTCTCTGCATGGGGCAAACAAGTCAAACCCTACACCAAAGGATAAATGGACACACATCTGACATCAAGAATCACAAGACTGAGAAAGCTGTAGGAGAACACTTCAACCTTCTAGGACATTCAATGAGGGACCTCAGAGCAGCTGTTTTATTGCAAAAGAATTTCAGACATAGACTAGAACAGGAGATTTGCTGAGTTACTAGTTATTACAACATTCAGGACAATGGGACCCCCAAGGCTTAACAGAGAGATTGGTTTCTTCTGTTAACATCATTCAGATCTCACCGTAAAATCAATGCCCAGGCCAAACTGCTGGACCTAGAAGCACCATATTTGGGGAGAGAGCTCCTACCATGGTGTAGGTGCTCACTAAGGCGGGATCTTTAAGAAATTTGACCCCCTAAGTGGGTCAAAAGGGGGAAAATCTGCTTTCCCCCATTGATTCCTATGAGGCTGCCAGGCTGCTGCCTGCTTGCATCCCCAACTCTCTGATTGGTCAGCTGCAGAGCTCAGTGTTCCAAGGTAAAAAACAACAGTTACAGGAGACTGCAGAGAGCTAATGACAGCTGAGAAAATCAGGAATGACCAACAACCACCTGTGAGGTGCAGTAATGCTGCTGGCCCAGCCTCCCCATGGCTTCAAACACCCCCCCCACCTCCTACACCTGACAGGCATTGTCTATCAGGTGCAGCAGCAGCTGCAGGGTGCTTAAAGCCAACAGAGAGCCCCCCAACAGAGATGCCTTAGCGATCCTGCTGGCCCAGCCTCCACAGTGGCTTCTAATACTCCTCCCCCTCCTACACTGGACAAGCAGCTGCCTGTCAAGTGTAGGAGAGGAGGTGAGATGCTTACAGCCACCAGGGAGGTTTGCTCAGCAGGATTGCCTTAGCCCTGTCGCTGGCCCAGCCTCCCCGATGCCTTTAAATACTACCCCCCCCAACACCAGGCAGGCCGGTGTCTGTCAGGTGTAGGAGCAGGACCAGGGTACTTTAATCCATCAGGGACGCCACCCCAGCAGGATCACCTTAGCGGTGCTGCTGGCCCAGCTTAGCCACACTCCCACTCACAATGGAAATATACCCCAAAAATTTTTTAATTTGTACCCTGCTCACCCCCGAAGGGCTCTGAGCGGCTTACACGGTGCATGGTCCAGAGACCTATGCAGAAACCCTAACTATGGCCACAGTACGTCTGGGGTGGGGGGAGCTCTACCAGTTACCCTCCCGGCTCCGATCGTTCATTTATCTGGCGAGTGGGCGACTCCTTCCAGTTTTTTCTCCGGTGTGGCTTCTGCGGCCTCCGCTGTTCTTTTCGGCTCTCTGGCGACTCCTCTTGGGGGCTGTTGGTTATGGGTCCTGGTGCACACCCACAGTGGGCGTCACAATGTCCTTGCGGCTCCGGACGTCCTCCTGCTGGCCACATCATCAGTTGCTGAGCCAACCGCCTCCTTGGGATGTCGCTGCCTCTCTTCATTTCCTCCGTGCTGACCGCCGCCACTTCTTGATTCCTCGCTCGGCTGGAGCCCAATTTCGAGGGAGGGGTACCCCCCTGTCCTCCTACAGACAGGTACCCATTTACCTAATTGCCCTGAGGGGCTTTCGGACTGCTGGGTTGGCAGGAGCTGGGGCAAGGGTCGGGAGCTCACCCCGACCACGGTGGTATCCGAACTGCTGTTACAGCTGTTCGAGATGACTATTTCTACAGGCATTTAACTGCCTGTGCCATCGCTCCCTGATTTCCTTTATTAGGTTATTTAACTTTTTACAGCGTGGGTTCTAGAAAATTGGTTCATATGAACTTGCTGAGTATCTGATTGCTCGGATACTGTTTTAAATACGTAGTTATATCCCACTTCTTAAATGTAACATAAATGACAGGAAATTTTGTAAAAGAAGGGGGGGTATGACCTCCCCCCCAATTCAATGACCAGGCCAAACCCTGCACCAAGAAACCCAAAATAAGGAGAATGCATTCCTCCCATGACATCAACCCCCACTACAAAGAGATTTCTGAGAAACATGACCCCTAAGGGGGGCAAAAGGGGGGCAAAATGTGGTCCCTCAATTGTTTTCCATGTGCCTATCAGGCTTTTGCCTCCCCCCCCCTTCTGATTGGACAACTGTGAAGCTCAGAGTTCTGAGGTAAAATCTGCCTGTTTGCACCCTACCTACCTCTGATTGCTCACCTGAGGATCTCAATGTTCTGAAACCCTGCACCAAGAAACCCAAAATAAGAAGGATGCATTCCTCCCATGACATCAACCCCCACTACAAAGAGATTTCTGAGAAACATGACCCCTAAGGGGGGCAAAAGGGGGGCAAAATGTGGTCCCTCAATTGTTTTCCATGTGCCTATCAGGCTTTTGCCTCCCCCCCCCTTCTGATTGGACAACTGTGAAGCTCAGAGTTCTGAGGTAAAATCTGCCTGTTTGCACCCTACCTACCTCTGATTGCTCACCTGAGGATCTCAATGTTCTGAGGTAAAAACACAGTGAAAAGAGACTGCAGACAATTAAGGATAGTTACAGAAATCAGCGATTCAAGACTCCTGAACAGACATTTCTCATAACAGCCAGCATGGCAATTGAGCTTATGAATGTTCATAGGGAGATAGTAAATGACCTTTCTAGGAGCCTGCTCCAGAGTGAGTTCACCAAGCAGCCAGGTGATCCCAGCACCTGAGGGCAGAACCACCACTGTGGTCTACAGATAGGTCCTTTGATAGAGAAAAAAAGTACGTATGTCTCACTTCATCCTTTACACTACAGTCTTCTCCATTAGAAATCCTACAACAAATGTTACCTTTCAAATGTCACATCATCAGTATTATAACTGGATTTACGGAACTTAAATACCGTAGCGAAGCACGGGTATCAGGCTAGTCTATTTATAAACTCTTTTATTATGCTACTAGCAGTAAAGCCCATTGTGAAAGCAATACAACGAGATCTAGAAAGAGGCTCTGGGGCAGTGCTCTGGCTTTGGGCAAACAGTGTCAATTTGCTGTGGTGACCTCAGCAGGGTATAATGACAGAGTCCACTGTTTTCTCCAGAGGAACTGATCTCTGCTACCTGAAGAGCAGTTGTAATTGTGAGTGATCTGTAGCCCTCACCTGGAGATTGGCAGCAATTGTTACCCAGGACAAAATGGCTGGTTTGGAGGGTGGAGTCTATGGCATTCTACCTGTCTGAGGTCCCACCCCTCTGCAAACCCCACCCTCTCCAGGCTCCACCCCTCAAATCCCCAGGAATTTGTCAGCATGTAGTTGGCAACCCCATCTCCTTCCCAGCTAGCCATCAACCTACCATTATCTGCCCCTTTGACTTCAGCTGACTTCTGCCCTCCCTTCTGCAGAGCAGTTGTAATACTGAGTGCTCTCCAGCCCTCACCTGGAGATTGGC
>NW_015167544.1:311626-334750 GCF_001447785.1 Gekko japonicus
AGGCAGAGGCCTCCGGCCGCAGGGCCCGTTTTCCCTCCCACCCCCACCCACTCCAGGGCCGACATCCGGCCGCCGGGTCCGTTTCCCCCCACCCAACCCCACTCACTCCAGGGCCGGCGACTGGAGGTGCAAGCCTCCGGCTGCCGGGGCCGTTTTCACCCTCCCCCACTCCAGGACCGGAGACAGGAGGCAGAAGCCTCCGGTCGCCTGCTCCCTTCCCCTCCCCCACCACCCACTCCCAACAGGCACTGAGGGGAATGTAGGGTTGCCAGCTCTAAGGAGGGAAATACCTGGAGGTTTGGGGGGTGGATTCTGTAGAGGGCAGCATTGGGCGGGGGGGGGGCGGAAGGACTCAGCAGGTATAATGTCATAGGGTCTACCCTCCAAAGCATCCATTTTCTCCAGGGGAACTGATCTCTGTCATCTGGAGATCAATTGTAACAGTGGGAGATCTCCAGGTCCCACCTGGAGATTGGCAACCCTAGGGGGAAGTCAGCTGCACAGCAGGGGGTTGAAGAGAATGGTTTGATGGCTGCTGGGCCAAGATTGGCAACAATAGTTCCCCAGGAGCCCCATCGTAAATGCACCAAACAATTCCTAAAGATTTTCCAAAACACTACTCTGTTGATAAATTGCAACACTTTAAAGTAGCACCAAAGCTTTAAGATCTCTCCAGCTGTCACCTGGAGACTGGCAACAGCTTGTCTGGAGTGTGGGCAGTATGGCATTGTATCTGTCTTGAGGTCCCCCTCTTCCTCCTCCTCCTCAGATCCCACCCTCAGCAGGCTTCATCCCTAAAATATCCTGGAAGTTTCCAACCTGGGGTTGGCAACCCTATGTCCTGGAGTTCCAACCTGGAGTTGGCAACCATCAGCCAACCTTTATCTGCCTGTCTGTCTTAAGTGTTACAACCCCCCACCCTCCACAGCCTCTGCCTAGGGAGCTGCTGACATCATTCTCCTCTCCCAACTGAAAATTCCAACTGCCTTGGGGGGGGGGGAGTTTGAGGGGGGGAATGGAGTGTGGTCCAATCAGCTTCCATATGCAAATGACCTTGGAATGCTGGGCGGGACTGCACAAAGCAGCCAGTCAACTCAGCCAGTGTCTTCTGAGTGGCAGTTTTTCCGGCCTAACACTAAAGGCGGGCATTTTAGAACTTTGGCACCCACTATTCAATTATATATAAGGAGAGATAATCTATTTTGCTGCTATTCACAGGTCTTACCAATTGCCTTCATCCAGTCTTAGCTATATTTTTTGCTCAGTTACTTATGCATCTTGACTCTAATTAGCCATCCTGGCAACAGCCTCCTTACCTGCCTTGGTGGGGAGGGCGGAGTATAAATTGAATGAATGAATGAATGAATGAATGAATGAATAAATGTAATGGCTGATGAATTCTGTTTCGATGTATCTGAAGAAGTGGGCCATGCACATGAAAGCTTATACTCAGAATAAAACTTTGTTGGTCTTAAAGGTGTCACTGGACTCAAACGTTGTTCTGCTGCTTCAGACCAACATGGCTATCCACCTGAATTGAATATAAATTAGTAAAGAATATAAATTAGTAAAGGAGGCTTCTTCCACTCCTAGCCCTCCTACAAATGGGGATTAGGGATGCAATGAATTTACAGCTAAACTTATTTGAATGTTGACTGCCATATTCAACAACCATAATTACTCATGAACCAAGCCTCAGATCTGTTAACCTGTCTGCCTAAAACACCTGCTGAATAGTTTTGCACCTGCACAGTAGTTGCGATGGTGGAGAGTTGTTTCCTTGTGGTGGTGAATTTCATTTCCTTGCCTTGTGGGGGCTTTTGCATCTGCACAGTAGGTGAAATCAATTCTACCACAGGTTCATGGGCGGCTGGGTCAGGAAATTAAATGATTTGCAGGAGGGAACTCCCACAATGGTGTGCAAAAATTTCTAAGATTGGTAAAGTGAGCCACAGTTTGTGCGTGCTGTTTTGTACCTGCAGGCCATGCTAAGGAGCAGGGGGTTTGGAGCCATTTTAGGTACTCAATTCTGCTGTGAAGAAAGCTGGAGAACTGAATTGGAGCACTAAGGCTGAGCTGTGTATGTTGTTTTAACTCAAATTTAGGAAACAGATGTCCTCGGTACCATTTTGAGTACTTAACATAGCTATATGTTAAGTATTAAAGTTTGCTCTTCCAGTTCTAAGGAGGACTAGAGCTGAATACTGACAATACAGAATACCAAGCATGTGTGCATGTGGGGCTAGGATTGCCAGTAGCATATTACATAAATGAGAAGGAATTAAATTATATCTTTTTTTTCCTGGAAGGAAAGTTAAGGTAGGCTACCAATGGTGCATGTCAACATTCCTTCCTGTAAATAAACAAAGAATTGCACTCTTAGGAGAACTTTTATCCCTACCTGTGCAAGACCTGTTTATCCAGAAACCTCTCGCAGCAGGCTCCAGATACAAAATTTGCATTGCATTAGATTAAAAAGACCCCTCATGGATCACTGCCTTGTCGTGGCGAGGGGGCTTGCGTAGTTCAATGAAGCTGTGGGCTATGCCGTGAAGGGCCACCCAAGACGGACAGGCCACAGCAGAGAACTCAGACCAAGAGTGATCCCCTGGAGAAGGTAATGGCAACCCACTCCAGTATCTTTGCCAAGAAAACCCCATGGACAGTATCAAAGGGCTAAAAGATATGATGCCGGAAGATGAGCCCCTCAGGTCAAAAGGTGTCCAATATGCTACTGAGGAAGAGCAGAGGGCAAGTACAAGTAACCCCAGAAAGAGTGAAGCGGCTGGGCTAAAGCCAAAAGGACGCTCAGTTGGTGAAAGGAAAGTCCAATGCTGCAAAGAACAATACTGCATAGGAACCTGGAATGTAAGATCTATGAATCAAGGCAAGTTTGACGTGGTCAAAAATGAGATGGCAAGACTAAACATCGATATCTTAGGAATCAGTTAACTTAAGTGGACAGGAATGGGCGAATTTAACTCAGAAGACCATTATATCTACTACTGTGGCCAGGAATCTCGTAGAAAAAATGGTGTGGCCTTTCTAGTCAACAAGAGAGGGCAAAAGGCAGTACTGGGATACAATCTCAAAAATGACAGAATGATTTCAGTCCAATTCCAAGGCAAACCATTCAACATCACAGTAATCCAAGTCTATGCCCCAACCACTGATGCAGAAGAGGCTGAAGTGGACCGGTTCTATGAAGACCTACAACACCTCCTAGAACTAACACCAAAAAATGATGTCCTCATCATCATAGGGGACTGGAATGCTAAAGTAGGAAGTCAAAAGGTAACCGGAATAACAGACAAGTTTGGCCTTGGAAAGCAAAATGAAGCAGGGCAAAGGTTAACAGAGTTTTGTCAAGAGAACACACTGGTCATAGCGAACACCCTTTTCCAACAACCTAAGAGGCGACTCTACACATGGACATCACCAGATGGGCAACACCGAAATCAGATTGACTATATAATTTGCAGTCAAAGATGGAGAAGCTCTATCCAGTCAGTAAAAACAAGACCTGGAGCTGACTGTGGTTCAGATCATGAGCTACTCATTGCAAAATTCAGACTTAAACTGAAGAAAATTGGGAAAACCACGAGGCCATTCAGGTTTGACCTAGATCGCATCCCTGATGAATATACAGTAGAGGTGAAGAATAGATTCAAGGGTCTGGATTTGATAGATAGAGTGCCTGAAGAACTATGGACAGAGGTTCGTGACATCGTACAGGAGGCAGCAATCACCACCATACCAAAGAAAAAGAAATGCAAGAAAGCAAAATGGCTTTCTGATGAGGCTTTACAAATAGCAGAGGAAAGAAGGAAAGCGAAAGGCAAAGGCGAAAAGGAAAGATTTACCCAACTGAACGCAGATTTCCAGAGAACAGCAAGGAGAGATAAGGAGGCCTTCCTGAATGAACAGTGCAAAGTAATAGAAGAAAACAATAGAATGGGAAGGACTAGAGATCTCTTCAAGAAAATTGGAGAAATCAAGGGAGCGTTCCATGCAAAGCTGGCCATGATAAAGGACAAAAACGGTAGGGACCTAACAGAAGCAGAAGAGATTAGGAAAAGATGGCAAGAATACACAGAAGAACTATACAAGAAAGACCTCAATGTCCTTGACAAACACGACGGTATAATCACTGACCTTGAGCCAGACATCCTGGAATGTGAAGTTAAATGGGCCTTAGAAAGCATTACTAACAACAAAGCTAGTGGAGGTGATGGTATTCCAGCTGAGCTATTCAAAGTCTTAGAAGATGATGCTGTTAAAGTTCTGCACTCCATTTGCCAGCAAATTTGGAAAACGCAACAGTGGCCACAGGATTGGAAAAGATCAGTATACATTCCAATCCCAAAGAAGGGCAATGCCAAGGAATGTTCAAACTATCGCACAATTGCACTCATATCACACGCTAGCAAGGTCATGCTCAAGATCCTACAAGCTAGGCTTCAACAGTACGTGGATAGAGAACTACCAGAAGTACAAGCTGGGTTTCGAAGAGGTAGAGGAACGAGAGATCATATTGCCAACATTCGCTGGATTATGGAGAAAGCAAGAGAGTACCAGAAAAATATCTACTTCTGCTTCATTGACTATGCTAAAGCCTTTGACTGTGTGGATCACAACAAACTATGGCAGGTCCTTAAAGAGATGGGAGTACCAGACCACCTCACATGTCTCTTGAGAAACCTGTATAAGGGCCAAGAAGCGACAGTTAGAACCGGATACGGAACAACTGATAAGATCATGGCATGCGGCCCCATCACTCCTTGGCAAATAGAAGGGGAAGTAGTGGAAGTAGTGACAGACTTCACGTTACTGGGATCCCAGATCACCGCAGACTGTGACAGCAGCCATGAAATTAAAAGACGCCTGTTCCTTGGGAGGAAAGCGATGGCAAACCTAAACAGCATGATAAAAAGTAGAGACATCACCCTGCCAACAAAAGTCCGCATGGTCAAAGCAATGGTATTCCCAGTAGTCATGTATGGCTGCGAGAGTTGGACTATAAGGAAGGCCGAGCGCCGAAGAATAGATTCTTTTGAATTATGGTGCTGGAGAAGACTCTCGAGAGTCCCTTGGACTGCAAGAAGATTGAATAAGTCAATCCTAAAAGAAATCAACCCTGACTGTTCCCTGGAAGGCCAGATAATGAAACTGAAGCTCAAATACTTTGGTCACCCAATGAGAAGGGAGCACTCACTGGATTAGACCCTGATGCTGGGAAAGATTGAAGGTCAAAGAAGACGGGGACGGCAAAGGATGAGATGGTTAGACAGTGTCATCGATGCAATGAACATGAAATTGAGCACACTTCAGAGGACGGCGGAAGACCGGAAGGCCTGGTGGGAGCTGGTCCATGGGGTCGCGAAGAGTCGGACTCGACTGTGCGACTGAACAACAACAACAAAGATTTAAAAAATTACAGGGGATGCTCTAAGGAATACATGCTGTGTTTTATTGGTAGGGTGAGAAGAGTTCCCCCCCCCCAATTTGTTGTGCTAGCTTTTTCTATCTGCTGAAATACTTCCCAAGAAAGAACTCAAGCAGCCTACTTTATCTCCCAGCCAGTTTACCAGTTCCAAAAGATGAAATAAGGATCACACATCTCAATTCATAAACTGCAAATTGCAGGTTTGGGCAGCCTCAATGGAGAAGGGACAGAATCAAACATGCCTCCCTAAGATCCTGGGAGGAAGGACATTTGCCTATTTATTTATTTACTTCATTTATACCCCACCTTTCTCCCCAATGGAGACCCAAAAAAGTTAACACTGGCCTGCTGTCCCCCATGTTATCCTTACAACAACCCTGTGATGTAGGTTAGGCTGCAAGTGTGTGACTGGTCGAAGGTCACCCAGCAAGCTTACATGACAGGGTGGGGATTTGAACCTGGGCTTCTCAGATATTATTCCAACACTCTAACCACTATAGAACACTAGCTGTCTGTAATACTGGTGACTGCACATGCAGAGCATTTCTCTGATTAGAGAAGGAAGCCTCTGAATATGAGAATCTGCAGATGAACTGGACATAATGCATCACAAACATAGTAATTTGAGTCAGGGCCAAACTAGATGTTTGTCAGGACCCACAGCTACAACGAAGTACACACTTGCAGGAAGGTTTTACTTTTATTGAAGCTATAGATGCATGAACAGGAACACTGTTAGGAATGACAGGTAAACTATGCGCATGTAAGGTTATAGTACATTCATATCAGCACTATCCAATTAGTGTGGTTCCCGTGCACGCCATGAGACTTGAGAACCAACTGCTATCCAAAGCAAAACAGGTACGAGCTTCCCACGGCTCATCCTGGCTAAAGCCAAAGCAATCACCCCAGCGACTCCTCCAGCGGCCTTGAAAGATCCTCATTGCAGCAGAGCGGCAATTAAGCGCAGGAGAAGGAATGCGCATGAAAGGAAAACAGAAGAAACACTTGGCAGCTTGCTGACAATGTTACAGCACCTACAGGTCCAAATCATGGGCACCAATGCCATTTTAGAGAAGAATTCAGTCGTTTAAAAATGCTGCTAGGTTCCAATCCTGGTTGGGCTTGCAGCGCAGTGAACAGGGAACAAAATTGTCTGTTACCATTGCAACATGGGCCCAATCAAGATCAGGACATTGCAACATTTTAAATGGCTGAAATCTTCCCTAAAATGGTGTTGGCATCCATTAGTCAGACCCATGGGTGCCATAATGTCTAGTCTGAACCTCAGTTAAATTAGGACATGTTACTTCAGAAAAGATATCATGCTGGTATGCAAAGGTATAGTAAGTTCTAAATACTCGCTTTAAATGTGATAGTTCCGACTAGATCACAGTGCTGCAAGCTCTGGGTGGGGAAACACCTGGAGATTTGGGGGGTGGAGCCTGGGCAGGGCGAGGTCTGGGGCAGGGAGGGACCTCAGCAGAGTACAATGCCATAAAGTTCATTCTCCAAAGCAGACATTTTCTCCAGGGGAACTTGTCATCTGGAGATCAGTTGTAGAGGCGGGAGACCTCCAGGCCCCACCTGGAGACTGGCAGCCCTACTAGAACAACTTCCCTATTTTCTGAAAGTAGTACATGGAGCCAGAGGCTAGACAGAAAAGAGTTCTACTGCTTGCAAACCTGTTTGTTTCGAAAGCATATGCATATTTCAAGGGGATATTTGACTTTATAAAAAAAATCAAAAGGTTTGCTATGAACAAAACGTGAATCATGTTTATCATATGGGGCCACTTACAAGTCACACTTGATCACCCACTGGTTCAACTCACATTCTCCTCAGCAGTTATGAGCAAGGAGCTCTATACTGGGTGATCAGTTCAGATGTTCCTGAGTAAATTTAGATGAATCCAGTTAAAATTAGATGCACCCAGTTAGCAGAATCGTAGTACTTTCTTGCAAGATTACACTGCTTACTCATAGCTACTGCCCCATTCATCTGCACTGCTGCAGCCCTCAATTTTAAAGGGAATATAGCAAGAAAAAAATCTTCTGATTTCTGATTTACAACATATTAGTTATAGTGTCTCTGCACACCTTCCGTGTCTGTCCATGAATCCAACTAATCTGCCAAGTGTTTCTTGCATTGCTTCTTCAGCAGATGCCATGAACTGTGCAGAGAAGAAAAGCAGGCAACAAACTCTAGCTGATATGAGTCATTTAAAAGATGCATCTGATTGCACTGGCATAAACAGTGGATGAATGGCAATCAATTCAAATCAGTCAATTTGCAGTGCCATCCAAAATAGGAGGAGGAGCAGTAGCTGGTTTTATATCCCACCCTTCTCTACTCAAAGGAGTCTCAGAGCACCTTATGATCACCTTTCCTTCCTCTCAACGGACTCTAATCTGGAGAACCAGGCTAGATTCCCCACTTCTCCACATGAAGCCAACTGGATGACCTTGGGTCAGTCACAGTTTTCTCAGAACTCTCAATCCCACCTACCTCACAGGGTGTCTGTTGCGGGGAGAGGAAGAGAAGGAGATTGTAAGCCACTCTGAGACTCCAAGTGAAAGACGGGGTATAAATCCAACTCTTCTTCTTCCTCCTCACAACAGACACCCTGGGAGATAGGTGGGGCTGAGGGAGCTCTGAGACAGCTGTGATTGATCCAAGGTCACCCAGCTGGCTTCATGTGGAGGAGTGGGGAATCAAACCCAGTTGTCCAGATTAGAATCCTGCCACTCTTAACCACACCAAACCAATCAGGATCTCACCTCATTTGTGACTGAGGGAGCTCAAGCAAGTTACGTGTACCTGGCAACTGTGTGTGTCAAGATCAGCAGCATGCCTACTTATAATTAGGACACCCTCCAAGAAACAGTTCAGCCTCCCTACCAATTAAACACAGTTGTAACAGAAGTAGTGGATTTTCTGTTTATTTCTCAACACCTGCAAATGACCCATCAAGCAGTTTTAGAAGCTGTTGGTTCTTTCCCTGTTTCCCCCTCACTTATTCATTATTTTTGAGAATGTAAGACCTCTAATGTTTACAAGAGGTGATGAATAGAAAACAAGTAACAATCTCCTCACACACTAAGGTCTGAGCCAATTCCTCTGCTTGACAATGTGTGCCTAGTAATATTTTATGCATCCAATTAGATGTTTCCATTAGGGAAAAAAAATACACAGCCTCTTAATGACAGAACAAATTAAAGAACTGGTGACTGGTTTAATTATTCTTAAAAGCCATTCAAGTCAGTCACAAGGAAATAACTACTCAGGCTAAGTAATCAGTAGAGGTTCCAGATTGCTGCACGGAGATCCTGTCTGCCTCTTCAAAGTTCTGGAGCAACAACTAGGCCCTCCCACAGTGTGCTCCCACTGCAAGCAGAATTACACACGGAATGGAAAAGTGTTAAAAATGGCTGAATGTATGTGGATGGGGTACAACTGGCATCAGCAAGTTTTGCATTGTTGTTTACAGTTCAGTTCTTGGCTACTGCTTTGGTAGATTCATTTATACTTCATGAAGGCTGTACTATTATCTATCTATCTATCTATCTATCTATCTATCTATCTATCTATCTAAAAGAAAGTTCCCTCACCATAAAATCAACACCCAGGCCAAACCCCTGGACCTAGAAACACAAAATTCAGGGAGAGCACTCCTACCATGACATAGATACTCACTAAGAAAGGATTTTTAGAAATTCGACCCCTAAGGGGGTCAAAAGGGGTAAAATGTGCTCCCCCCATTGCTTCCTATGTGGCTGCCAGGCTGCTGCCTCCTTGCACCCCCCCCACTCTCTGATTGGTTAGCTGCAGAGCTCAGTGTTCTGAGGTTAAAAAAAAGTTACAGGAGCCTGCAGAGAGCTAATGACAGTTGAGGAAATCAGGAATGGACAACCACCTGTGAGGTGCAGTAATGCTGCTGGCCCAGCCTCCCTAATGGCTTGAAACATGCTCCCCCACACCTCCTACACCTGATGGGTGGCTGTCGGTCAGGTGCAGTAGCAGGTGTAGGGTGCTTAAAATCATCAGGGAGCCTGCCCCAGCAGTAATGCCTTAGCAATCCTGCCAGTCCAGCCTCCACAATGGCTTGCAATACTCCACCCCTCCACCTCCTACACTGGACAGGCACCTGCCTGTCAGGTATAGGAGAGGGGATGGAATGCTTACAGCCATCGGGTAGGCTTCCTCAGTAGGATAGCCCTAGTGCTGCTGTTGGCCGAGCCTCCTCAATGCCTTTAAGCACACCACCCCCCCCACACCAGACAGGCAGATGTCTGTCAGGTGTAGGAGCAAGGCCAGGGTATTTTAATCCATCAGGGAGGCCACTCGAGCAGAAACACCTTAGCAATGCTGCTGGTCCAGCCTCCCCAATACTCCCACCTACCCCTCCTCCACCTGACAGGCGGTTGTTTGCTAGGTGCAGGAGCAGGGGCAGAGTGTGGAAAGCAATTGGGGAGGCTGCCCATACAGCATCAGCAATCCTAGTGGTCCAGCCTCCACAATGCCTTCAGACAAGCTACCCCTCCGACACCTCAACCCTCCTGGCTTCCCAGCCCACAAGCTTCTCCTCAAAGTGGGGTCTCCAGTGCTTCTGCTGCCAGGGCTGGCTCAAGGTGTTTCTGCACCCTAGGCAAGACTGCCTTGTGGTGCAGATGCCAACCTCCCGGTGGGGCCTGGAAACCTGGAGACCTCTGGAGCCAGCCACCGCCTCCTCCTCCCCCGGCAGCTGTCGGACCCAGCGAGCGCGTCCCACACATTACTGCAGCACCCTCCAAGATGGAAGAGAGATTTCTCTCATGCTCCACTTCTGAAGGCAGTTTGGGAGGGAGGTGGGGGAGATCCTGTCTCCAGGCGGGGGATGCTCGCCAGATGCCTCTCCCCAATTAGCGAAGTGCTGACATTTGGAGAGCTGCTCGCGGGCTTTTGGCGTGGGGGGAAGCACAGCTCGGTGCCCCATCCAGGGCCCAGTGCTCTAGGCAAATGCCTAGTTTGCCTAGTGGGTGAGCCGACCCTGGCTGCTGCAGAACCTCAACTCTCCCAAACTCTGCAATGGCACCAGACTACAAGTGAAGGCCCTGCCCAGGAACATCATCAAGGCCACACTGCACACCAGCAGTGCTCGGGGAGAGTCAGTGTTCATGCTGCACATGCCATCAGAAAAACCCTTTGAGTTCAAGAGGCTGCAGTTCCCCCTCAAGGTCTGCTTTGCTAAGACCATCAACAGGTCACAAGGCCAGACACTGAAGGTGGCAGGAATTGACTTAACAAACAACTGCTTCTCACATGGACAGTTCTGTGTGGCCTGCTCCAGAGTGAGCTCAGCAAGCAGCCTGGTGAGCCTACCACCTGAGGGCAGAACCACCAATGTGGCCTACAGAGAGGTCCTTCAGCAGAGAACAAACAGTATGTCTCACTTCAATTTTTACACTACAGTCTTCTCCATTAGAATTCCTAAAACAAATGTTACATTTCAGACTTAACGTCATCAGTTTATAATGGGATTTACGGAACTTAAACACCATAGCAAAGCACAGGTATCAGGCTAGTATATATATAATTCTCTTGACATGTTGGCCATTTCCAGCTCTCCCATTGGCTGTGCTGTGCACTCCATCAGCCATTGGCCCATCAACTGCCACTCAAGAATAATCAGGTGCCATTGTCTGGGTGCTGGGTCTGCTCCTTTTCCCTGCTCACTGCCTCCTCAGCCACTGTTCCAGTCAGAATAACCGCCAAAATGGCTGTCTCTCCTGCTTGGCTTCGCCATGGCTGGCTGGCTGGCTGGCTACTGAGGTATGCCAGCGGCCATCAAACCATTCTCTTCAACCCCCCAGCTGTGTGACTGACTTTCCCCTAGGGCTGCCAATCTCCAGGTGGGACCTGGAGATCTCTCACTGTTTCAATTGATCTCCAGATGACAGAGATCAGTTCCCATGGAGAAAATGGCTGTTTAGAGGGTAGACCCTATGGCATTATATTCTGCTGAGTCCTTCCCCTCCCCAAACACTGCCCTCCACAGGATATGCCCCCCAAATCTTCAGGTATTTCCCCTCAGTGCCTGTTGCTAGGCAATCAAGCTTGATTCTGTCAGTAAAAGGTGGTGGGGGGAGACCCTTTCCATGCCTATTTTGGCCTTTGGGAGAAAATTCATTGGGGTCAGTCCTGACTAGGGTTACCAGCTCCAGGTTGGTAAATTCCTGGAGATATCATGGTAGAGTCCACAGAAGCCAGAATTTAGTGAGGGGAGTGGCCTCAGCTGAACAGAACTTCATAGAGTCCACCTTCCAAAGAAGTTATTTTCTCCAGGGGGAGAGAGAGATCTGTTGTCTGGAGTTCAGTTGTGATAGCAGGCGATACAACAGCCAGTGTGGCATAGCAGTTAGCGCTTCAGAGCAGGATCTGCCAGACCCAGGTTCTTGCTGTGGAAGCTGAGTGGGTGATTTTGGACCAGTCACAGATTTTCAGCCTAACCTACCTCACAGGGCTGCTGTGCAAGTCAAAAGGGGGAGAGGAGAATGATGTAAGCTGCGTTGGTCCCCATTGGAGAGAAAGACTGTACTGTTCCTCCTGGGGAACCATTGTTGCCAATCTCCAGGAGAGGGCTTGAGATCACTCAGAATTACAACTGCTCTCCAGTTGGCAGAGATCAGTTCCCCTGGAGAAAATGGTGGACTCTGTGTACTTATACCCTGCTGCGATGGCCCCCCTATGACAGCCAGTGTGACACAGCAGTCAGAGCAGGGTAGAGGCTGCAGGGGGAGAGAGATGAAAGGTGAAGTCAGAGGGGCATATAAAGGTAGGCTGATGGTTGGCTGGGAAGGAAATAGGGTTGCCTACTCCAGGTTGGGAAATTCCTGGAGATTTGTGTGGTGGAGCCTGGAGAGGGTGCGGTTTGAGGGGTGGGTCCTCATACAGGTACAATGCCATAGACTCTACCCTCCAAACCAGCCATTTCCTCCTAGGGAACCATTGTTGCCAATCTCCAGGGGAACGCTGGCGATCACTCACAATTACAACTGCTCTTCAGATGGTAGAGATCAGTTCCCCTGGAGAAAATGGTAAACTCTGTATTGTTATACCGTGCTGAGGTCACCACAGCAAATTAAGGCTAAGTGCAGGGCACCCACCCAGAGCCTCTTTCTAGGGCTTATTGTATTTATTTCCACAATGGTCCTTATTCCTAGTGTGTGTGTGTGCACAAAAGCACACACACACAACTACCTACCATAGTGACACATGAAAAAATTCAAAATGCATATATTGTATGGAGAAAATTCAGTGCAAGGATACAGAAAAATCAGGTTTGGTTCCCACAAGGACAAGGGGCAAGTGAAATGTTCAGGTCAAAGCATTAGGGAAAAGAAATTCAAAACTATGCCTATACACTAGGTCTTCTTCCTATCCCATTATCTTTAATTAATTAATTGAAATATTAGAAAAGTGATGGAACCACATTGCCTAAAGACCAAATAATGAGTTGTGATAATCAAGACATGGATCATAGCACCAATGACACCACTGAAAAAAGCATCTGATGCTAAAATGATCATAAAATGACCATGGTCAATGCTATTGACCAAATGGTTTACCTAAGAACATAAGAGACGCCAATGGTGGATCAGGCCAAAGGCCCATCCAGTCCAACACTCTGTCATACAGTGGCCAGAAATACTAGGTGCCATCAGGAGGTCCACCTTGTGGCTAATATCCACTGATGGACCTCTGCTCCATATGCTTATCTAATTCCCTTTTGAAGCCGTCCATGCTTGTAGCCGCCACCATTTCCTGTGGCAGTGAATTCCATGTGGTAATCACTCTTTGGGTGAAGAAGTACTTCCTTTTATCCGTTCTAACCCGACCGCTCAGCAATTTCATGGAGTGCCCACGAGTTCTTGTATTGTGAGAAAGGGAGAAAAGTACCTCTTTCTCTACCTGCTCTTTCCCATGCATAATCTTATAAACCTCAATCATGTCACCCCTCAGTCGTCGTTTCTCCAAGCTAAAGAGCCCTAAGCGCCTTAACCTTTCCTCATAGGGAAAGTGTTCCAACCCTTTTATCATTCGAGTTGCCCTTTTCTGCACTTTTTCCAAAGCTATAATATCCTTTTTAAGGTGTGGTGACCAGAACTGCACACAGTATTCCAAATGAGGTCGCACCATTGATTTATATAGGGGCATTATTATATTGGCTGATCTGTTTTCAATACCCTTCCTAATAATCCCCAGCATAGCATTGGCCTTTTTTATTGCAGTCACACACTGTCTCGACATTTTCAGTGAGTTATCTACTACAACTCCAAGATCTCTCTCTTGATCAGTCTCTGCCAGTTCAGACCCCATCAATGTGTATTTATATTTAGGATTTTTGGCTCCAATGTGCATCACCTTGCACTTGGCCACATTGAACCCCATTTGCCATGTTGACGCCCACTCGCCCATCCTTGACAGATCCCCTTGGAGTGCCTCACAATCCTCACTGGTTTTCACCACCCTGAACAACTTCGTATCATCCGCAAATTTAGCCACTTCACTGCTTACTCCCATCTCCAAATCATTAATGAACAAGTTAAAAAGCAGTGGACCAAGTACTGATCCCTGCGGTACCCCACTGCTTACCACCCTCCACTTAGAGAATTGCCCATTTATACTCACTCTCTGTTTTCTATTAATTAGCCAGTTTTTGATCCCATGATTTTCGAGCTTACTTAGGAACTTTTGATGAGGAACTTTATCAAAAGCTTCTGGAAGTCAAGGTAAACTTGCTAATAAAATGCAGCAGCCCATCTTTTATCAGAGGCAGGGTGCAGAGATCATATTGCACCTATTTGGAAAACTGCATTAGTTCTCAAGGCTAATTCAGAGTGCCAGTGTTTACTTTTAAAGCCCCTCATAACCCAGGACCTACATACCTAAAGAACCATTTCTCCCAGTATGAACTGGTGGCAGCTTTGCTTAGCATAGCAATTCCTCTTAGTTGTTCTAACCGTTATTTTTGTGACGATAGATTCTGCAAATGTCCATTTGAAGGCCTTTTCTGTAGCTGCCCCCATGCTATGGAATAACCTCCCAGGGTAAATAGAAGATCCAGATTTCCCCTGCAGTTTTGGAAGAACAGAATTCTTCTAAAGATTCCTTGATTCCTCAAAATGATTGCTCTGTGGGTGTGTTGTGAGAAGGCTGTCTCTGTTGGACTGTTTAAACCTTTTTTTCCTGCTGGTTATTTTAATTCTGTTTTGCATTATATTACCTTATGCTGATTTTATTGGATCCAAATTGGATACAAGCTATCTGGGAGAATAAATGTTGTAAATAACTAAATAAACTCAATCTCACCTACAAGACAGAGGGGATACCATCTCATATTGATAAGGGTGTACTGTTGGATATTGCCAGTCCTAAAAGTTATCTGACATACCCAGCATCAGATCTGTTAGGCTATATCTGAGGAAGTCAAAGTCTTCCTGAAACAAACCCTTGATTTGTTAACATTGTGAATTAATTATCAAGAATTTAACGGAGTTTGCCTGCCTCCCATTCCCCAGGAAATAGCATCTCTTCCAGCCAATATTACCACTGGGACTATTCAGGAGACATGCCTTGGCCAATCACACAGTCTTTCTTCAAGGGTAAGGAAATTTTTAGCAACTTATGTTAAACATTTTGCACTGCATGTGTGCTACATTGCTCCTCATATCCTGAAAATTATGCCTTGGTTGGTCACATAGATCCTGCCGAGACTGTGCTGAACTCAGACTGGCTTGATTTATTTTAATTAGTAATTCATTACTACTACCTAGCTTTTCCTCTATCCTTCCCCCCCCCCCGGGGGACAGGGTTGCCAACTCTGGGTTAGGAAATCCCTGGAGATTTGGGGGGGAAGCCAGGAGACGGCAGAGTTTTGGGAGGGGAGGACCCTCGGCAGGGTATAATGCCATAGAATCAACCCTCCAAAGCAGTCATTTTTTTTCAAGGGAACTTATCTCTGTAGTTTCAGAAGATCAGTTGTAATTCTAACTCTCCAGGCCAGTAAGGTTGATAACCTTACTGGGGAGGGTAGTTATGGGGAGCAACATTTAGTTACTGGGATGAGGTAGCTTGGGAGAGGTATTATTTTTGGTGTTGGTTTGAGTTCTGTGTGGATTAGCCTCCAATTTGTTTTGATCATCTGTCTTTTCAGTGCTTCTGAGTAGTTTTTTTCCTTGTTCTTTCTTGTGGTTGATTGTTCTTGGTTTGTTGGCTTTCTGGTTGCGTTCAGTTAGTGGATTAATTTTCCCCCACCTTTTTGTAGATTAATGATTTTGCATAATGTTGCATTTTTCATTGCTTATAATTGCAAAGGTAGGCGCCTAATAAACTAATTGCAGTGTAACATAAACTTGCCTCAACTGATCCACAATGAAATTGGCGGGTACCTCACTAGACAGACACTCTGGACGGACTATCCTACTTGCATTTGCTAAGGCTGGTTTTAAAGAAAGCTGCTCCAGAAAAAAAACAGCAATTTTCACACCTTTTTCCATGATGCAGAGAGGATGATTGGGGGGACCGTATTCAATGGGCTGTAAAATCAGACAACTTTGTCCAGTTCACTTGAAATGTGGGGAGTCTTTAGAAGAGAGGGTGGACTAGGTTTTAGTTTTAAACTTCAACTGCTCATTAAGGGGGGTATGTCAGTGTCTAAAAACAGCTTGGGAGGGAGGCAGGAGCTGAAAAAAATATTCCCTCTGATCTTTAAAATGGCATTCCTACTGTTGATGTGTGACTGCAGGGAAAACAAGTTGGGTGCAGGAAATAGGGTTGCCAGCCTCCAGGTGAGGCCTGGGGATCTCCTGCTTTTACCACTGATCTTCACCAGACAGAGATCAGCTCCCCTGGAGAAAAAGCCTGCTTTGAAGGGTGGACTCTATGGCATTGTACTATGCTGAGCCCCCTCCCTTCCCCAAACCCCGCCCTCTCCTGGCTCCACCCCCAAAGTCTCCAGGTATTTTCCAACCCAGACTTGGCAACACTAGCAGGAAACCCCAAATCATCTAGTGACCAAATGTAGGATGTACTTTTCCCCAAGTAGCTTTCATTGACTCATCTGGTACTACCACTTCTGTATTCTTTCCTGCTACTGCTGAAGACAAAAGTAGCAGGCCACAGAGGAAGGGGAAAGAGGAAAATCTTTTATAACATATAAAAGTGACAAAATCTTCAAAACTGCAAGATTCTGCTATATACAGGTATGTGAATGTTCTATGCTTGTAACAGGGAACAACCACTGAAGTGTGGCTTATTCTCCATTTTATAGAAGACAGTCAGGCAGACCCATGCACATGAAAAACTCTACATATGTGCACTAGAACCACTGGATAATAGACATTACTGGAAGCTTTTGTTCACTCTGTTTCCATTCTAAAAGACTCATTCTTAAAACTATAAATATCACAGCTATACATTTCATTATATTTGTCGCGCCGACTTCCTCGAGACCGCCCACAGTGGAACGAGGTTCGGGAGTCGCATTTGGGGCCCAGGGAGGACATGGTTTGAAACCACGGAAGGGACGAGCCCGAGTGAACATACGAGACCCTTTACCAGCCGTTGGTACGGGATTCAACGAGGAAGGCACCGAGCGAGCCGCCACCACTCACGCTCCTAAAGCCGGGATACAGAGAACAGCCTAAAGCCGGGATACAGAGCACAGAGATACACGTGAAACGGGAAAACACAACTAGGGACCGGGGTGGATGGGAAACACATGGGGAAGATTGTTATTTGTAGCAGATGTTGATTGTGAGACTAATAAAGTGGAGAAACGGAAGGCACCAGGGAGGAAGCTGGAACGGATCGTGAGCAGCAAGAGAGAGAGAGGGTGTGCACACGACTCTAACCCAGGAACGGAAGCTGGTGTATGAGGGAATACCCGGCCCGTTCACATTCTGAGGTGCCAGTTTCAAAGCGACAAGCGGTATCACAACGGCAACGGGACACTCAGGTCTAGGGAGGAACACCAATCGTGACAATATTTTTGAAGATTCTACAGTGATCAGCACACTGGGTTCAGAAAAGGACAGGCAACCAGTGTTTCCTGGTCAGTAAGGATAAAATTAAGCTCCTTGTAGAACAAAATTTAATAATTCAGTAGCAAAAGAATGGTTGCTGACCTAGTAACATGCATCGGTAGTTGAGGTTTTATGTTGCTCTATGCTATCATGCTAATCACAAAAGGCTTTTAAATGAAACCAAAGGAACTATTTTAGTCCATCACAGGGATTACATTATTGGTTTACCTCTTTTAAAATATTAAGAATTAGCCATGCTTTCCAAAGGAAGGCTCAAGGGGTTTATATATGCCTACATGACAGTGAGAATCCTGGAAAAAATATTTGGTTTTCATTCTTGATGTGAAAACTGAGCAATGTCTGTTGTAGCTAAGTGTCTGAAGCATGCAATGCTACCTTCAAGAAAGGGAGAAATATCTGCAAAAATAAAGGGACTGGATCTGCACTTGGACAAAGGTCTTTGATAAAGTTCCAGCTACAGCTACTACATCAAAGTACAGTTCCATGTAGTATCTCTGGTCCTGTTCCAGTTCTTTAATTGAATTTTCCAAACAATGATTAGTCAGGCAGCATGTAAACTTATGATTAACAGAAAGTGGATCAATAAAGATCCATATGTATGCTACATCCTTTCCCATCCTGAGTTTACCCGCCAAGAAGCATTCCTTGCCAAGCTAGTCTCACGTTATGAGTAACCAAAACTGATCTGGAAATTACATTACATCTTCCACCTGATTATTCTGCCTGGAAGGATACTTTCAGATGTCCTCAGTGTCTTGTGATTTGTGAGAAGTCTGGGCTTGTTATTGTTGGCAACACTGATAATGATGTACAGTGCAACTGGACTTGTCTCCCAGAATACATGCAAAGCCATTTCCAGTGTCATGATGATTTATAAAGAATTGTGTCAGACAGACTAAAATACTCTTTCTACTGTCACTGAGTATAGCCAGTAATCTAGCCATCAAGAACTTGTAAACTTAATGCGAAAAGGTCTAAAACTCTGTCTCTGTCTCTGTCTCTCTCTCTCTGTCTCTCTCTCTGTCTCTCTCTCTGTGTGTGTGTGTGTGTGAGAGAGAGATAACACATACCTCTGATGTTTAAGTAAACTGATCACACTGACAGCCAGGGTGGTGTAGTGGTTAAGAGTGGCAGACTCTAATCTGGAGAACAGGGTTTGATTCCCTATTCCTCCACATGAAGCCTGCTGAGTGACCCTGGGTCAGTCAAACTTCTCACAGAACTATCTCAGCCCCACCCACCTCACAAGGTTTCTGTTGTGGGGAGAGGAGAGGAAGGTGATTATAAGCCACTTTGAGACTCCTTCGGGTAGAGAAAAGCAGGGTACTTGGCGAAACACACTCACACGCTTTCTTTGGGAGGGGAAAAAATCCAGAATAAATCAAAATATATTGCACCAACCCTCCTGCCTAGGAGGTTTAAACTTCCCACATCTTTGTAGCTACTATTGTGCTACAATACTGGCAAAAGTGGTATCAATGCTTTATCGAGACCATCAAAAGCCATGGATGCAGACAGAAGAATCATATTTGTCTCCCTTCTGCCTACAAGAATTTTTTTGGGTGAAACCTAACCTAAGGCCAAGAAATATTAAGCTCAACATGCTCTTAACAACTTCAATCAAAATGTGGGATCTTAAAAAGAAACTACTCCCACCTGGAAGTTCTCAATTGTCGACACACATGCATCAAACATGGTTCCCTCCCGGAATGACTCCCAATGCATTTGTGGATTGGACAGGGGCAAACCTTAGCCGACTGTGTGATTTAGTACATCAAGGGAAAATTAAGGACAAACTATACTTCGACCAGTGTATCGGCGCACCAACGCACTGGCACCAATATCTCCAGTTGAAAAATGTAATAGAAACTATGGCGGGCCAAGGCATATTCCAGAGAGATCTGACACTTATAGAGAAGAGTATAAAGATATACCCAACCACATCAAAAGGGATATTGTCTAAAATATACAAGGTGATAGTGACAACAGAAAACTGAACAAAGTTAAGTTATCAACTCCGCTGGGAAGAGGACTTAAACCAACAATGGGAAGACAAAGATTGGGACTTGATCTGGGCCTCCCCAATGAACAAATCTACGATATTTAACCTTTGACTACAGAATTTCAAATTGCTCACAAGATGGTACATGACCCCAAAACAACTAAACAAAATTAACAAAAACAATGATACCACTTGTTGGAAGAAATGCAGGCAGACAGGCTCTTATATCCACTGCTGGTGGAGTTGCCCAGTAATTTGTCAATTCTGGAACGAGGTAACTCTGCGCATAAATGAAATGACCAACCAAAGACTCTCCTTTACGCCGGAAATGATGCTATTGAATAAATGGGATGACTCCACGAAAGAAGACAGGAGAAACCTCACGTCGTTATTACTTGCAACAGCTAAATTAACAATACCCACCCTATGGAAATCTCCCAAACCTCCCCCCCCCCCATGCTGTCTTTGGGGCATGATAAGCTTTGGGAACAGTTTGTCATGGCTAAAGTTACTGACCTAAATCGAGAGGCCCAGATACCATACACCACAAAACATATGAAATTTAGAATGCTCTGGTCACCGGTGGTGAATTATATGACGAAACACGAAATACTCCCCACAAACCTCAATTATCATAGGTGGTTGTTCTTATAACACACTATGTATTTTCATTATTTGAATAGATGAATAAGTCTACATCTACTGTTCGGTTTCTAACACTAAATGGTGGTGCAAAAGTCCAGAGTAGCCATAAGATAAAATACTGAGTAAAGTATAGTAAACAAGATCATCAAGATTTTTATCAGGGATCCTTATAGTTCATAGTTTAACCGCTACATACAATGGTTACAACTCTTTTCTCCCTTTATTGTATATCCTCCTGTCGTTTTCGAGTTTGTGATATTTCTTTTTCTGTATTCAACTGTACTATTAAGTAAAAGAATAAAAACAATATTAAAAAAAAGAAAAGAAAAGCAGGGTATAAAAAACAGCTCTTCTGCTGATTCTTGTTCTTTTCATAATAGTACAACACAGAACTATCTTGAAAAACACACATCCAGTATTTTTAAAACTTCCCAAAATACATTCATAGAATTACAATCTAAAAAGTGTCCAGAGTTAGATAAATTTCTAGGGATGCCAGACTCCAGGTGGGACCTGGGGATTCTCTGGAATTACAACTGACCTCCAGACTGCAGAGATCAGTTTCCCTGAAGAAAATGGGTGCTTTGGAGGGTAGACACTATGACATTGTCCTCTCCAGGCTCCATCCCCAAGTCTCCAGGAGTTTCCCAACCTGGATTTGGCAACCCTACCCCACCATCCCCTGACGGTGGCCAGGGGGGGATCTGGCAACCCTATTTAATTTTCTTCTCCTTGCAGTGATATCAGAAGAAAACATTCTTATTTCAACAGTGTTGTGTCTTGCAAATTTTGTTCTTGATTTTGGGGACCAGTCTAGCTGAAGCATTGTTTTGTGATTACTAGGGGTGTGCATTTGGCTATATTTGAGCTGAAAAAATAACCAAAAAGTACCATATCAGTATTTTTTTGGCTATTCTTTCAGCCGAATATACATTTGAGTATTTTTCAGCTATCTGAAATAGCCAAACCCCCAAAATCACAAAAATATTCGGGATTTTTTGGGACCACCAGATAGTCAAAGTTAAAGGGTGTTTAAAGGGATAGCAGTCCCTTTAAATGCCTTCCGGATGGGCTCACTGCTTGGAAAAGGTGTTTAAAGGGACTGCAAGCTCTTTAAATGCCTTCAAAGTGAACTCGCGGCTTGCAGAAGGCCCCCCCTCAAGACCCCTGGATACCCCCAGATCAATTTCTCATTAAAAGCTATGAGGACCATTGAAGAGAAGAAGATATTGAATTTATACCCCACCCTTCACTACCCAAAGAAGTCTCAGAGCTGCTTACAATCTCTTTTCCCCTCCCCTCCCCACAATAGACACCCTGTGAGGTAGGTGGGGCTGAGAGAGCTCTTTCAAGAACTGCTCCAGAGAGAACAGCTCTGAAATAACTTGTAACTGACTCAAGGTCACCAGCAGCTGCATGTGGAGGAGTGGGAAATCAAAACTGGTTCTTCCAGATTAGAGTCAGCACTCCTAACCACTACACCAAACTGGCTCTCTATGGTCCCCACAGGGTATAATGGAGCCGGGGAAAATTGGATTTTTGAAAAATCCAGAATCTGAATACCATACTGGTATTGGGATCCAGGAATGTCAGAAAATACTGATTTTTTTGGGTTCAGTGTACGCAAACATGAAAAATACTGATATTTTTTGTACACCCCTAGTGACAACTCAGGGGCTGCTGTGGCTTAGAGGTTAAGGCAGTGAGCTGCAGACCAGAAGGTCTGTAGTTCAGCAGTTTGAGACCCTAGTGCCACATGATGGAGTGAGCTCTCATCTCTGGCCCCAGCTTCTGCCAACCTAGCAGTTTGAAAGCAAGAAATAGGTACCATTTAGGTGGAAAGGTAACAGTGTTCCGTGTGCCTCAGTGTTTAGTCATGCCGGCCACATGACTACAAAAAAGTCTTTGGACAGCACTAGCTCTTTGGCTTGGAAACGGAAATTATCACCGCCTCCTAGAGTTGGATTCGACTGGCTTTCGAGCAAGGGAAACCTTTATAAACCAACCTTTGCTGCCGTGGATGGAGACCCTTCATTGGCAGAGGAGCTTAATCTCTTCTTTGCCCGTTTTGATGTGGAGCCGAAGGGGACAGCCATACTACAGCCATCTGTCCATGGCGGCCCCTCCCTCAGGGTAGAAGAGCATGAGGTGAGGCGTACGCTGAGGGCTGTGAATCCGAGGAAAGCCACTGGACCTGATGGCATCACAGGATGGGGGTCTTTACTAAGATCTTCAACCGGTCCTTACATCAGTCTATTGTTCCGTCTTGCCTAAAGTCCTCAATTATTGTTCCCCTGCCCAAAAAATCCACAATCAGCAGTCTAAAGGATTATACACCAGTTGCACTCACTCCGGTTGTGATGAAGTGTTTTGAGAAATTGGTACGTAGTTACATAGTCTCATGTCTTCCATCTACACTGGATAGTCACCAGTTTGCATATAAGGCAAACAGATCCACAGAGGATGCCATTACCACTACTCTGCACACTGCTCTGTCACATCTGGAGCAGCCAGGGAGTTATGTGAGGCTGTTGTTTGTGGATTTTAGTTCTGCCTTTAATACCATCCTCCCAGATAGATTAGTGTCCAAATTGGCGGGCCTTGGACTCTCCAGCTCCATGTTTCTGGATTTTGAACCCAGAGGGTTAGAGTAGGGTCCTATATGTCCACAGCCCTTACCCTGGTTGTAGACATTAGATTCCATGTAAAAAATGAAGTCAAATGAGAAGGAAGTTCTTGTATTTTATTGCAATGAAATATGGAAAACAGTTGGGCAAAAGGACCCATCAAAACTGATTGCTTTCTTCTCAGCATAATTAGAAAACATGCCTCAATTAATAGGAAAACAATTAGACCAAATAGTTAACCAAAAATTGACAACTTTCTTCTTTTTCTTCTTCATCTTCTTCTTGAGCATATTCTGAACA
Organism: Gekko japonicus; assembly: GCF_001447785.1. Lineage (NCBI taxonomy): Eukaryota > Metazoa > Chordata > Lepidosauria > Squamata > Gekkonidae > Gekko > Gekko japonicus. The sequence continues at coordinate 334,733 of NW_015167544.1, forward strand.
TATTCAGGAAATACATAA
>NW_015167544.1:335643-348778 GCF_001447785.1 Gekko japonicus
GGGAGTTATGGGATGGTTGTGAATGGTTGTGTGAGTGTATATGAGTATGGTTCACCGAAATGATTGCATCTTTAATTTCGCTGTACTATGTACAATGACAATAAAGTTGTTTATTATTATTATTATTATTATTATTATTTATATTATTATTATTATTATTATTATTATTACTTTTACCTTTTTAGTGACAACTCACCAGTCCTGGTCCTCTCTTGAGATTAATAGGCATCAATCATATTATAAAGTATTGTGATTAGAAATGCTGGGGCTCTTTCTAATCCTCATTAGACAGAAAATTCAGCTATCTGTGAAGATGGATTTCTCACACCTACAAAATACCAGGAGCTGTTTCATCTATATATCTAATTCCCAACTTGCCCCCGGAGTGCGGATCGCTAAATCAGCGCTCCGGGGGCAGCTGGGGGAGGTTTGTGCACTCTTGGGGCAGTCCCCAGGGGTGCACAAAAATGTAAAAACTAAAAAAAATATGGATTATAAAAAACTCAAAAATGATCAAAGGCACGCTTGTAGCTTTAAGTAATAGATTCCTCCAATGGCAACCACAGTATTCCAGGCTGGGTTTATGTGAGTAAAAAGGCAAGGGGAGAGGGCAAGGCCATTACAGGCCTATTTTGGCTCTTTTTAGGAAGTACTCATAAGGGCCAGCCTAATTAGAATTGCCAGCTCTCGATTGGGATATTCTTAAGAGACTCTGTGGTGAAATCTGAGGAGGGAAAGTGAGGCACCACCCCACAGGTCCTTGAGGTTGAGGGTTCCCTGCCATGCAAATGGGTCTGGTCCAGTAGCTGGCACCACTCAACTGGTCCGCAGTTTTCCTAGGTAGAGGCAGCCAGAAGAGGGGTGAGAGGGAAAGCTTAAGAAAGAGCAGATAAAGGTGGGTTTGCTGTTGGGAATGAGATAAGTTTGCCAACCCCAAGTTAGGAAATTCCTGTATATCGGGGGGTGGAGCCTGGGGAGGGACCTCAGAGGAATATAATGCCATAGACTCCATGGAAGAACCGGCGGGATAGGGGGGGAACTTACCTCCTCCTCCTGCTTCCTCCTCTTCCTCATAGTTGTGGAGTTCCCCCTCTCCCGCGAGTATCGCGGGTCCCCCCCTTGTTATAGTCTATATACTAATATTGGCCCCTTGCGTGCGGATACCTAAATCCGTGCATCGGGGGCACCTGGGGGGGAGGGAGATTTTCGTGCACACTTGGGGCAGTCCCTAGGTGCGCACAAAAATCTGAAAAGTTGGGAAAAAATATCGGGGTGATACTTAAATCCCCCCAAAAGTAGCAGAGCGTCCCCTGCGTCCCCTATGTTTAGCCCATAGCTTTGCAAATCAATGACTTCAGCCCAATAGTCCACAGTAGGGGTGTGAATTCAGGTGTACCCAAACCAAAACTATACCCAACAAACACCTTATTGGTATTTTTGGGGGGATATTTCAGCATCCCAAATATATTCAGGATTTTTCAGGAGAAATGGGAAAAAAATCCCTGAAAAATCCTGGATATATTTGGGGATTACTGACAAACCCAAACAATGGAGGGGCTGGAGCAGATTGGTCCTGCCACTCAGCTGTTTTGGGGCTTTCTTCTGCAGTCCCTTTAAACAGGGGGTGTTTAAAGGAACTGCAGAAGACAGCCCAAAAACAGCCAAAGGGGGGCACTCTCCCTGACAACTCAGCTAAGGTTCTTTTGGGCTGTTCAATCAAACTGCCAAAAGGAGCCCCATCACAGCCTGTGGGATGGCTGCTTGGTGGGCTCTGTTGGGCAGTCCGGTTTAAACTGGGCTGCCCAGCAGAGCCCCAGAAGAGCCTGCAGTAAGAGTTATTCCTGCAGCCTCCACTGGGGCTCTGTTGGGCAGCCCGCAGGATCAGCTGCTTTGTGCGCTCTTTTGGGCAGTCTTGTGTAAAGGGACCCCCCATAAGAGCCCCAGTTGAGCCACCTCTCAGTTGTTCTTTGCAGCTTTGCTTTTTTTTATTCTGTATTTTTCTATTCAGGTCTATTGGATCCAAAAAATTCAAGATTTCCGAAAAATCCCAGATTCAAATACTTTACTGATGTTGGAGTCTATTTTTCAGGGATCCTGAATTCTTGGGGGTCCAATAGACTCGAATTGAAAAGTACTGAGGGGTAAAAAATTGCACACCTCTAGTCCACTGCTCTTGCGCAAAGCCACTACGTACAACACATCTGGCCACATAGCTTGATAGTACCAACGATTGCCAACACATGAATTCTAAATCTTTGTGACAATTTTGGTGTGAGATATAACTGACAAATCATTTTGAGGATGTTTTCTTTGAAGGTCAAACAGATAGAAAATGAAGATAAAGCAAACTTCCAGACATCATCTTCAATTTCATAGTCTAGACTCTGAGCCCACTTACAAGTAAGCACCACAATGCTTTGCAATTGGAGAGGAAAATAACATCTATTCAACCAATGCATATTTTAAAAAGAGAGAATTAGCCTTTTACTATTTACCACTGTCACAAAAATGCATGCAGCTCCTAAGCCTTACATTACAAAGCTACCCCCCTCCATGTAATGACCAACATTTATTTATTTATTTATTCAATTTATACCCCACCCTCCCCACCATGGCACGCTCTGGGCGGCTCACATAAAATTCATATAAATACACTTAAAAGAGTTACAAATAACATCATCATAAAATAACACAACACTTCAGTTAAAATAATCCTGAAGTGCTGGAACTTGGTCTAGTAAAGTGCGAGAGCAAGATTTCAAGTTAGCAGTATTACTTAAATAGCAATACAATCTTGATGGTATTCTCACCAGCTCAGTTTGTTTGACTTATTTGTGCAGCAGGCACAGGCTGTAGATGGTAAGGCCAGTGCACAGGAACACTTCTTGTTGTTTGATGTGGCTCCTTAGTCAAAAGTCTGGTGGAAGAGTTCCATCTTGCAGGCCCTGTGGAACTGTAAAAGGTTCTGCAGGGCCCTGTTCTCTTCTGGGAGCTCATTCCACCAGTACAGAGCTGCCACCAAGAAGGCCTTGGGCCTGGTTATAGCCAGCCTGGCATTCTTGGGGACTGGGAGGGGCAATCGGTTTTCGGACCCTGAACACAGTGCTCTCTGGGGAACATGTGGGGAAAGGCAATGACATAGGTATGCCGAACCCTGACCATAAGGGGCTTTAATGGTTAAAACCAGCACCTTGAAATGAATCTCGTATGCTATTGGTAGCCAGTGCAATGGCTGCTGCATTTTGCATTTGAGGCAAGGGCAGCCCCATGTAGAGAGCATTACAGTAGTCCAAACTCAAGGTGACCATCACATGGAACACTGTTGCCAAGTCATTGCATTCGAGGAAGGGAACCAACTGCCTGATCAGCCAAAGATGATAAAAAGCTGATGGCAGTGGCTGCTACCTGGGCCTCCATTGTTAAGGCAGCATCCAGGAGCACTCCCAAACTCCCAATCTCCAGTGCTGGCACCATGTAGAGAGCATTACAGTAGTCCAAACTCAAGGTGACCATCGCATGGAACACTGTTCCCAGTCATTGCATTCGAGGAAGAGAACCAACTGCCTGATCAGCCAAAGATGATAAAAAGCTGATGGCAGTGGCTGCTACTTGGGCCTCCGTTGTTAAGGCAGCATCCAGGAGCACTCCCAAACTCCTAATCTCCAGCGCTGGCACCAGCTGCACCCCACCTAGGATGGGAGTGGGATCTCTACCCCCAAACCACCCCAGCTCAGGCACGGGACCGCCGTCTTCATCAGATTCAATTTCAATTGACTCAGTCTAATGCAACCAGCCACAGCTTGTAACGCCTGATCCAGATCTTCTGGTGTAGAGTCAGACCGGCTGCCCAACAACCGATAGAGCTGGGTGTCATCTGCATACTGGTTACACCCTAGCCCATGCCTCCGGGCAATCTGGGCAAGGGGGCACATATATAGCATCGGGGAGAGTACCACCCCTTGAGGCACTCCACAAGTCAGTGGATGCCTTCAGGACAGCTGATCCCCTAGTGCCACTCTTTATCCCCGACCCTGAAGGAAGGATGCAAGCCATTGCAAGGCAAGCCCCTGAATTCCAGAGTCGGCGAGGCGGTGGATAGGTAGCTGACAGGTCCAACAACAACAGCACAGCCGATCCACCTCAATCCAGATGCCTCCAGAAGTTGTCCATGAGGGAAACCAGTGCTGTCTTTATGAGTCTGTATGTGTCCTCTTGGAAATCTACCAGCAAGGTTCAAGGTGAGCCCCAATGGTACTGGCAGCTCCTCTGGGGCTCAGCTTGCTCTCTCTGTCTATCTGACCAAGTAAACCCTTCCCACCACCCACTTTTCTTTGCTGGAACACTGCTTCGCACGTAGACACCGAGGTTTTTTACATATGGACAAAAAAAGCTTCCTACTGATTTGCTGTCTGTTTCCAAGCTGTACTTTTTTGGTGCTTTCATAGAATTCATGCTAAAGCATAGAATCACAGAGTTGGAAGGGGGCATACAGGCCATCTAGTCCAACCCCCTGCTCAATGCAGGATCAGCCTAGAGCATCCCTGACAAGTTTTTGTCCAGCTGCTGCTTGAAGTCTGCCTGTGAGGGGGAGCTCACTGCCTCCCTAGGCAGCTGATTCCACTGTTGCACAACCCTTACTGCAAAAGAGTTTTTCCTAATATCCAGCCAGTACCTTCCCACCCTTAATTTAAACCCGTCATTTCTAGTCCTATCCTCTGCTGCCAACAGGAACAGCTCCCTGCCCTCCTCTAAATGACAGCCCTTCAAATACTTAAAGAGAGCAATCATGTCCCCCCTCAACCTCCTCTTCTCCAGACTAAACATTTCCAAGTCTCTCAGCCTTTCCTCATAGGGCTTGGACTCCAGGCCCCTGATCATCCTCTGCACCCACTCCATTCCACATCACACGGCCTCACTTGGGTTTTGGTTACATTACTAGTTACGACTGTATTTGTACAATACACCCAGCAAAATTGCCTCAGGTTCCAGCTAGTCTTTTCTGTTCCAAAGTGCTACATGCCATTTTGTTCTAGGTCTCCTCAGTGACATCTAAGTTCAAAATGAAAATGAGATTCTACATTCAGTGCAGTATCTAAGACACAGCGCTCCAGATATCTGTTTAACAACTGCTTACCCAAACTGCAACTGACACAGATGCCTCTCCATAGGTTCCCAAATTTATTTGGCCCACCACCAAAAGGCTGCTGGACTCTTCTTTCTTTATGCTTCCACCGCCCCCTTATTTGTATTCAACGCCCCCCAATTGCACCCAAGGCTCTGACCATCCACCTGGACCATTCCAGCACCTTCAGGGGGTGGTATTGCCCACTTTGGGAACCGGTGCTACACCATCAGCCAGATACTGAAGACATAACTGGCAAGTGTGCAGAGTTTTCCACATAACAATAGTTAATTTCTTCCTATATCACGTCGATCTCTGAGATGAAGCTGAACAACAAAATCTGTATCTCAGCAGTCTCATAGGATTTCTATGTGTTGTGTGAGACTCCAGGAAAAGACAACTTCAAAATGATAGAAAGTTACCAATGAAACAATGTAGGAAGGGGAATCGTGGATTCTATCAAATATTTAAAATGTTAACTTCAAATCCAGACTGAGCTTCAAATCCTGATCTTCCCATCTGAAAATGAGAGATAATCTAGACAGAAAACTGTTGCTTTTGGCAGGAACTCCACAATGTTCCTTCAACATGTAGTTCCACTTTCATACTTACAAGAAGCCACTGAAGCTTAGAACTTCAAAGAAGTATTTTAACAATTGTACAGGTGTAATGTATCCATCCCAGACCACGTGCACGGCCATTGCGCCACGCGGTCAGGCAAAGCCGTCGAGCTTCGCTCGCAGGAACAATGGGACAAGCATTCATATTCATAGAGAGCACAGTAGCTAAAAGACCAATAAAGGGATCAAGTATTCCTTAACTCAAATCTTACCTTGGGCATTAACTCACTATGTGAATTTCAGCAAGCCCCTCTCAGTTTCAGTTTCCCCCATATGTAATATGGAGAGAATCCCTACTTTACAGATGGATATCAGCATTGCAAAAGCATAGTGCGGGTGCTATAGCACCATCATAAACAAAACTGCACCATTCTAAATTCATCAAAGTCATTTTAGGATGGCACTGCTAAGCACGTAAAAGAGCTATACAATTACTGTTGTTGTTGCTCCCATCCAGATATAATTTCGTCACTGTCTCTGCAGCAACTACGAGAAGAAGGAGGTCAAGGGATACTGTTTTATACAAAACTATATTACATGTGATATTGTCCAATGTTAGAAATAGTTCTAGAGCTTTGTTACTAACAGTAAAAATCTCAGTTTACTCCAGGATCACCCTGACCTACACTAAATGAAGTTGCTCTTCATCAGCTGGGGAGATGTTTGAAACAACACAAAAGCCAGTGTCTTCTGTAAAAATCCAGTTTGTAAATCTATATTGATTAAGTGATAGTTGTGGGAATAACCTACACTTTTTAAAAGCTTCTGTTTTGTTACATGCTATGTAGGTAGGCTAGTCATTCATGAATGTCGAGGGATTTATGCATTCATATCTCTTTGTTCAAGAGCCAGTGGTGGCACAGGAAATTAAACTGGAATCCTCTAATCTCATGAAAGCTGTCTCCAAGTCACTTGGGGATGGCACTCATGAATTTTTCATTGTGACTCTGTGGTAGAGTTGTCAATCAAAGATCAGCTGAGAACCATTCCCAAAGAAACCTACCGCAAGGATTCAAGTAAACATCATACCAGACAGTTCTATCCATTTACTCGCAGCGAGTGAATACAGGAGGCAAACTAGGCTCCTGCAAAGGGCACTGCCACTCTCGAGGGCTAGTAAAGAAAGGGTTCTGCAATGGCAATTTGCAGAAGGTCATCTTGATTCCCTTCTCAGCTTCTGCTTCTTCTGTTCATGCTGTATGCCACTTTGCAGTACCTTCAATGTTGGGCTTCTGAACTGTCTGTCTGTTAGTGATTGCACAGATCTGCAATCCTCAGTTTTCTTATTTTGTAATCAAGATCCCTTTGAAAATGAACACATCTGTTTCTAGCAGCAAATCAGTTCTAAAAATGCTACCTTTTTTGATGTGTACACTTCATTTAAACCACCCTGCATTCCTTAAAGGTGGGATTGAAGGAAACTGATGTCTTTAAGGTTTAAAATTCACACTAGGATTGATCCATCCCAGTGCTGAAGACATGAATTTGATTCCTATGGAGCACTAAATTATTGTTTAATTGAAAGAGGTGTTTAAGCCATGTTATGCAAATAGTATTTGGACCGGGAACTATAATTAAAGTTTCGGCTGGATTTAAATATCTCAAATGAGTCAAATATTATGCATTCATTGTGGGTGCATTCATTGTCAAAATCTTCCTTATAAAATCAATAAAAAGATTATATTAAAAAATCTTCCTTATCAATATAAAGAGTTTCTTGTTGACTTTGCCCTGACACTTCCATTTCCTTCACATTAATACTGTTAACTCTTATTGTAAACATTGTGCATTTTGTCTATATTGTAAATTTTACGGGCTGATCTCTTGAGCAGAAGCACTAAGGCAGCTGTTCTTAGGATCTGCAGTGGCAGCAACATTAGGTGCACTATTATCAATGATTCCACCCAACACTTGCACTGGTCACACATGCCACACATGGGACTTCTCAATGAAGACTCCAGGTGAGAACAGGGGTTGATTGTGACCAAGACAGTACAAAGCCTATCACAGCCAGCCAAGAATTCCAGCAGGCATCCTTCCCAGTTGACAAAGCACAGAGTGCTTCTTTCAGCAAAAAGAACAAGTCCCACTATATTTACATTTGTGACAAGGAAACATTGACTTCATCGGCTACATTGCAGCCTAGGGATGTCAGGTGGTCTACTTTGGCAGGCAACCTCTGGCCCTTGGCTTCTGGCAGTGGCCACTACTCAAATGAGCAGCAGGAGCAAAAAGGGAGAGAGGAATGACATCCTGGGATGCTGCAACGTCACTTCCAAGCAGGTACTGATGAAATCCCTAGAGTGCTGTGCCACATGGTGATGTCACTAGGTGCCACCCAGAATGACATAGTGTTGTTTTTGTTAGTTTCTGCCTCCCCCTCCCACCAGTTACCAGTGAAGGCCTGGCAACTCTATTGCAACCTAAGCTACCAAATGTCTTAACACTTTATTCATTTGAGAGCCAGCACGGCAAAGTGGTTAAGAGACTATCAGACTAGGATCTGGGAGACTCAGGTTCAAATCCCAGCTCTGTCATGGAAGCTTGCCTGGCAATCTTGGGCTAGCCACAGTTTCAGCCTAACCCACCTTATAGGGTTGTTGCCAAAATAGATGAAGGGAGAATGAGGTAAGCCGCTTTATGAAAAGTTACAGTCTATTGTTTGGGAATATAACTACCATTTAGTGAACAACTGGTAAGTCTGACTGTGTTAAAAGTAAAGGTAAAGGTTCCCTTGCTCGAAAGCCAGTCGAATCTGACTCTAGGGTTGCGGTGCTCATCGTTTCAAAGCCGAAGAGCCAGCGCTGTCCAAAGACATTTCCGTGGTCATGTGGCTGGCATGACTAAATACCAAGGCGCACGGAACGCTGTTACCTTCCCACTGAAGTGGTACCTATTTCTCTACTTGCAATTTCTTGCTTTCGAACTGCTAGGTTGGCAGGAGCTGGAACTAGAGACGGGAGCTCACTCCGTCATGCGGCACCCGGGTCTCGAACTGCTGAACTACCGACCTTCCACAGCCTGCAGTTCAGCGTCTTAACCACTTGAGCCACCTAAAAGAACTTTAAAATCATGCTTTCCTAAATGCAGTTCTTAATACTTTATCTAGATTTTACTTTATATGAGCAATGGTTAGCTTATGCTAGTGAAGCACAAATGAGAAGCCAGTTTCAGGCAGATGAACCAAAAGCTTTCACTGTTGAAAAACTTTGTATTGAAATAAAATTATTATTAAAATATGTAGCAAAGTTATTACCTTACATTTCTACATCCCATGCCCCAAGTGCACATACACAAACTGCAGCATTTATGGCCCTCCAAAGAACACTTCAAATAATGAGTAACATATTCTTCATTGGCATTATAATTAACACCATTTATATCTTACATTTCTTCCATCATAGAGCTCAAGGTTGAAGGCACAGGGTTCTCAGGAGGTCTCCCACACAAGCACTGACCAGATCCAGATGTGCTTAACTTCAGCAACATTGCAGTATCACAGGGTTCTCTAACCATACCTTTAGACTACCAAAATCTCCTTTGCAAAAATGAATAGAGTATGGCAGTAGTATTTCAATTGAAAATGCACTGTAAAGCAAAAATATAATGGCTGCATTGCATTTGCAGAGTTTTTGTCAAAGTTCAAGATTGGGTAATTTAGCTGTAGAATTATGACATCTACCACAATTTTCCAATCACTGCATCTAGCATAAATGTCAGATCTGTACCAAACTGCCTACATTAGGATATTTAGTGTGTCATGTTGACTGTGACATATTGATTCCGGTTCAAACAGAACATTGTGCTTTCATGAATTTTAGCAGAACTGCTGGCTCCATAAAAAATGAACTATGCTTTGCAAATCAAAAACCAGCCTGGGGGATGCATACTCCCTGTGCCGCATATTCCCTTGCTGTTATCCTGTCAGCCTTAAGCATGGCTTAGCATTACAGCTGCACTCTCCTTAACCATGGTTAAAGCTAAGCAAGTTTATCACAGTTTGCAACCAAGGTTTGAAATTACCTGGCAAAATCTGCTTGAGAAGGAACAAGGTAAGATTCACCTTAGTAAAACTAACAGGAGTCTTGTGACACTTTAAAGACTAACAGAATTGTATTCCAGCATTAGCTTTCATGGACAATAGCTCTATGTCATCAGTACCCTTACAAAATACTACTGACTTCCTGAAGAAACTACAATCCATTGGGAGTCTCACAGAGAATACCATCTTGGCCACTTAGGATGTTGAGGCTCATCTTCACTCACAAAGACAGACTACAAACCACCAGCAACAGCACACCTTATTACCTTTGTCCTCATCCATTATTCCACCTTCAGGCTAATGTCTTAGCCATGTGTACCCACATGGCCCCACAATATGCAGACCACAATCATGGCTGACTTATAGCAGCACTTTGCTCCTAATCGCTAACACCTGTCCTGATCATGAGATATATCAATGACACTTTCACCACCTGGATGCATGGGGAGGAGATTCCACCAGGACTCCAGCAGCTATTATCTCACCCCTAGTCTGAGCCCACACTAGCCAATAGGTTCATTTTCTGAATACCACAATACAACTACATAATGGACATACAGGCAGCACCTTACACTGAAATCCCACTAATTGTTGCACACAGCAGGCTAGGATTCCTCAGCCATTACAGGTATTAACTAGCTTAGTAAAACTAGAAAAATGGTGAACTACTGCTATTGTGGGTGGTCTCTGTATTTTCTTGAATAAATTTGAATTTTACGTAATTATATTTCACCCTGTACTTTCTGTATTTCATAGTTTTTTCACCCCACTGTTTATGTATTTTTTCCTCATATATGAATGTCTGCTTAGTGAGAAGCCACTACATACATGTGAGAAACTGGATGTAGTCCATTTTATGATATCACTAGACTCTATGAGTAGGTGATGTCTTCCCCATATCTAAGAGCAGGGTGCCTGTAGATCCAACCCTATGAATCAGTGGTGGTGGAAAGTGTCATCAAGTCACAGCTGACCTCTGGTGACCCAGTGGGGTTTTCAATGCAGACAGTCAAAGGTTTTTGCCATTGCCTGGCACTGTGTCACGAGGCTGGTATTCCTTGGAGGTCTCCCATCCAAATACTGGCCAGGAATGACCATGCTCAGCTTTCGAGGTATGATGAGATTGAGCTAGTCTGGGCTATCCAGGTCAGGGCTTGTGAATCAGTAGAGAGACTGTATTCATTTTCACCCAGTGTGTTACAATGATCTGAATTAACTCTGGAGGAGCTAGGTCCCAAAATCAAGAAAAGCACAGAATAGCATTGGTTTTCTTTACACATTCTGCCTGGACCTTGCAGATAACAACTGGTCAACAGTTGACGCACAGAAGCGTGTATTGTACTGAACCTACATATAACAAAATGTTGCTTCATTTTCCTTTGACAGATTCTGAAATTAAAAGGAATCCTTCTAGCTACCTTAGACTGAACGTGCAACATTATTAACGATAACTTATCATGAAGGTTGGAAATCAAATCAATATTTGAATATTATGAGATTATTTTTTAAAAAACTGTTTGTTACTATTACTTCTTCTACTAAAAGCTGGGGGGAACCCCAATTATGCTTGCAATTTGCTAAATGCAAATTAAAAATATAATAAATAAACATCCTCCCTTTTCCTGTTGTTTCTTTCCATTTTGCAGCTCCCACTGGATTTTTAAGAACATTGTCTCAATTTACCGTATTTTTCGGACCATAAGACGCACCTGACCATAAGACGCACCTAGTTTTTAGAGGAGGAAAACAGGAGAAAAAATATTCTGAACCCTGGGGCTGTCATTCCAGTTCCTGAACACTCCTGGCCCTGTCATTCCAGTTCCTGAACACTCCTGGCACACCCTGGGGCTGTCAATCTACTCTGTGGCCTGTCATTCCAGTTCCTGAACACTCCTGGCACACCCTGGGTTCTCATTCCACTTCGTGGCCCTGTCATTCCAGTTCCTGAACACTCCTGGCACACCCTGGGGCTGTCAATCCACTCCGTGGCCCTGTCATTCCAGTTCCTGAACACTTCTGTCTCGTTCCAAAGCACGGATCCTCAGGGTTTTTTAACTGGGTCACCCCAAACACATCATCAAATCACATAACACATCCACATCCACCGTTTGCACCACAAAAATCACAGATCCACAACTTCGTGGCAACACCATTCTGCAAAAACATGGTTTTTACCCATGGATCCTCATGGATCATCAGGGTTTTTTAACTGGGTCACCCCAAACACAACATCAAATCACATATCATGGCCATGGCCACAGCCTGCACCACAGAAATCACGGTGCCACGGCTCTGTGGCAACACCATGCTGCAAAAACATGGTTTTTACCCATGGATCCTCATGGATCTTCAGGGTTTCTTAACTGGGTCACCCCAAACACAACATCAAATCACATATCATGGCCATGGCCACAGCCTGCACCACAGAAATCACGGTGCCACGGCTCTGTGGCAACACCATGCTGCAAAAACATGGTTTTTACCCACGGATCCTCATGGATCCTCAGGGTTTTTTAACTGGGTCACCCCAAACACAACATCAAATCACATATCATGGCCATGGCCACAGCCTGCACCACAGAAATCACGGTGCCACGGCTCTGTGGCAACACCATGCTGCAAAAACATGGTTTTTACCCACGGATCCTCATGGATCCTCAGGGTTTTTTAACTTGGTCACCCCAAACACATCATGCACTCCTGACAAACGACTCAGGCAAGTGTTGCACTCAAAGGGTGACTGAAAAAATACATACGTACATACATGTATACATGTCCTGCACAAGTGAGCCAACTGCATTTTACTTCCAAAGGCAAACAAAGGGAGAAAAATCAACCTAGCAGTCACACCAGGAAATCTGATGGGGTGTGTGTGTCACATAATTAATAAAGATACAAGTGCCTTTGGACATATGCAGGTTATTCGCCACTGAAAAGTCACAAACAGCCATTTATAACCTGAGAATTGGGGGGTGGGCTTTCAGTATTGCTACTTTTTTTTCCCCTGGCAGAGATCCTATAAGTTTAAGAACAGTCTGTCAGTCCCTGGAGTAGAAGGGACATAAGAACATAAGAAAAGCCAATGTTGGATCAGGCCAATGGCCCATCTAGTTCAACACTCTGCCTGTCACACAGTGGCAAAAAATCCCAGGTGCCATCAGGAGGTCCAGCAGTGGGGCCAGGACACTAGAAGCCCTCCCACGGTTGCCCCCCCCCAATCCAGGCTGACTTGAGCCCTGGCACCGAGCTCACCTTTACAGGTGATGTTGCACATCTCACAAAAGGTGCCTGCAAAGAAGGGTACACTGAGCAGCCTTTACAATATAAATTCATACAAATTAATTATTATAG